>NW_022107407.1:17408489-17421937 GCF_000313985.2 Echinops telfairi | reverse complement strand
GCCGGGCACCATCAGCTTTCTTCACCACATTTGCTTATTCACCCGCTTTGTCTTCAGCGGTTGTGTCGGGAAGGTGAGCATCATAGAATCAAGCAGGAATTCTTAAGGAAATAAAAAGCAACAGGAGAGACAAAAAATCAAGGACACTGAAGGAACTTTAAGCATCTGGCATTTGCGGTTTTTACATGCCATTGAATCTGTTTGGACTCACAGTGACTCTATGGACAACAGAAAACAGAAAAACAGTCCTGCACCATTTTCACAATTGTTCTTATGTTTGAGCCCATTGTTACAGCCATTTTGTCAATCCATCTTGTTGAGGTTCTTCCTTTTTATAGCTGCCCTTCTACTTACCACTTGCAACTACAGCAAAAAACAAATACAGCTAACTTATCCAGAGTAACTATTTACTTCAATTCCCATTACTTCAATTCCCATTTAAGTATTTACTTAAGTGCTATTTACTTCTATTTACTTCAATTCCCATTACTCCATACATCATGCTTAAATTTAGACAAAAAATACAAGGTATAAGCTTAGAAGGTGAGAGGAAAAAAGGAGCATGAAAAAACTAAGCAGACATCAGAACCAATCTTAAACATGATATAGATTATGAAACTCAAAATTATGTGATGAATATATTAAAGGTTGCAATGGAAAAGGTAGAGAACATATTATATAAGATGGGTATTGTAAGCAGAAAGATAGAAACTCTAAGATTCAAAGAAATAAAAAAACTATAATCAAAATGACAAAACCCTTCAGTGAGCTTATCAATATAGTGAACATGCCAAGGAAAAAAATGAGTGAGTTTAAAGACAGGCCAATGGACACTTCCTAAGCTTAAGTACAAATAGGAAAAAATTCCCAGAAGATTTAAGAATTATGGAACATTGTATAATTATAATATCAGGAGAAGAGAGAAGGCAATAGAAGAAATATTCAAAGCAACAGTGGCTGAGAACTTCCCAAAATCCATGAAACATTGAAAACTACATATTCATAACATTCAGCGAATTTCAAACAGAATATCAACAAATTTACACCTTGTCATATTATGTTCAAATGGCAGTAAACCAATATAAAGTGTATATAAATTAAATTACCTTTTAAAAGATAAGAGATTAATAGAATAGATAAGAAAATGCAATTTGACTAAATGGTATTTATAAGAGACCCACTTTAAATTCAAAGACACGAATAGACTGAAAGCTATATAAGTAGTAACTAAAAGAGAGCTGAGGAGGTTATACTAATATCAGGAAGGATCAATTCAGTGTAATAAAACACATAGGGTGTACAATTAGAGAGACTTCCTAAATATAACCAAATACTTTGTGGGGTTGGTTTGTCAGGTTTGAAGGTTTAGTACCAATCTCAGTTAGGAAATTAGTGTAACATAGTTAGTACAGCTTAGGAAATTAGTGTAACATAGTTCATAAACATAATATATTCAAGTTTGATGAGTAGTATCAAGGGTCCTAAAAGCTTGCAAGTGACCATCTAATATACAATTATCAGTCTGTACTTCTCTGTAACAAAAGATAAAGAAGAAAGCCAAAGACTCAAAAAAGAAAATTAGTATATAAGACTAATAGCCTATAAAAAACATGGCCTCATCTGTCCTGAGACGAGAAGAACTAGATGGTCTGGCTACCACTACTGACCATACTGATTAGAGCACAACATATAGTCCTGGAAAGGATGGGAGACAATTTTAAGACAAAACCCAAATTTCTTTTTTTTTAAATGCTTAGCCTTACTAAATGGAAGAAAATAGAAAAATTCCCAAGACTATCACTTTGAGTTATACTTTGAACTTTGAACTAAAGCAATTCTTGGAGATCATCTTTAATCCAAATAGCAAATTGATCCATAAATTAAATAATATTATCCTTTAACACTGAGCTCCTTTAAATAATAATCAATATGAGACCAAGTGGTCAACATTTATCCTAAAATAAGATGAAAAATTAAGGGAGGAGCAGTGAAGCTAAATTAATAGAAAAAGAACAACCAGAATGGGATAAAAATGAGACTGCTGACACATGGTACAAAATGTTAGCAATATCACTGAACAATATGTATAAAAGTTGTTGAACAGAAATCAGATTTGCAGTTGAAACAGTCTTCAGAAATGAAATGAACAGTTACTGAAAAGGAATCAATTCTACAAGAAGATATGACAATTATAAAATATACCTGCGGCTAACAACAGGATCCCATATTAAATGAAGCAAATATTAATAGAAGTGAAGTCAGAAATAAAGTAGTTTGTGGTAGTTACATAATTTCACATCAACTTGAAGATATAAAAGTGTAGGGGTGGAGGCTAGCCAGTCAATCAGGTTATAAGCTTGGTGGTACCTCTTGTACATATGACCTTCTCATAAGGAGGATCCTGAGAATCTCTGCTTTCTCTACCTCTGCCTTCACCTTCCTGTTGACCAGTCACACTGAGACCTACACCCAGCCCTGTGATGCTTCCACCATTATTGGATCCACAAGACTTTTCACCCACTGGCCTGTGAGCTGCCTGCATTCTGCATCATTGCATGTGACTGCATGAGTCTGAAGAGGGACGTATGGAATGACTAGTTTTGGACTTATGAACTTGAGTTGGACTGGGCTGGGATGTTTTCCTGGTCTACAATTACTTCTTGATATGAAGCTCTTTCTTACACATATCTGAGGGTCACTGAATTTGTTTCTCTAGTCAACCTGGCCTAATACATAGTTCTATGAGAATAGTTGAATATTTCAATTTACCACTTTCAAGAACGGGTAGAATGTCTACACACAGAATTGAAATAATACTATGAACAACTTAGCCCTAACAAATATTTATAAATAAATCCATCCTACAACAACAAAATACACACTCTTTCCCAGCACTTGTTATCCAGAAGAGATAATGTTAGGTCCCAAAGCAAGTCTCAATAATTAAAAATATTGAAATAATACATATCTTCTTGACCACAATGGAATAAAACTAGAACTTAATAACAGAAGAAAGTTCTAAAATTCAAAAATATGTGTAAATTAAGCAATACACTATTAAACAATCAATGAGTTAAAGAAGGAATCACAAATTATAAAGAACATATAGATGAATAAAAATTAAAGAACAACATACCAAAACTTAGGGAATGCAGCGAAGGCAGTGCTCAGAGGGGAAATTTATAGTTGTAAATACCTACATTAAAAAAGAAGAAAGATCTCAAATCAATAACCTAACTTAACATCATGAAGAACTAGTAAAAGAGGAGCAAAGTATGCCCAATGCTACCAGAAGGAAAGTCATATGAAGATTACAGCAGAGATAAATGAATACAGAGGAGAAAAACAATAGAGATAATCAATAAAATTAAAAATTGGCTTTTTGAAAAAATCGACAAAATTGACAAAGCTTTAGAGACACAAACAAATACAAAAAGAAAGGAGACAAAACTAAAATCAGATATGAATGTGAGGATATCACTACAAGAATAAGGGGAAGGAGTTATAAGAGATTACTATGCACAACTGTATGTCAACAAATTGGATAATCTAGATGAAATTGGCATAGTCTTAGAAACACACAAAATACCTAAATTGATTCAAGAGGAAATAGACAATCCCAATAGACCTACAACAAGCAATCTAAAACCACTCTACAAAGATAATTACTGATCCAGATGATTTCACTGGAGACTTCTATCAAACATTAAAAGATAAATTAAAATTAATCCTTTTCAAACTCTTCCAAAAAACAGCAG
Source organism: Echinops telfairi (assembly GCF_000313985.2). NCBI lineage: Eukaryota > Metazoa > Chordata > Mammalia > Afrosoricida > Tenrecidae > Echinops > Echinops telfairi. Next base: position 17,418,179 of record NW_022107407.1, on the reverse strand, counting down.
AAAACTGAAAAATTCTTAACTCATTCTTTGAGGCCACTATTGCCCTGATATCAAAGTCAGAAAAACACACAAGAAAATAAAATTATTGATCAATATCCCTTATGCAAAAATCCTAAACCAAGTACTAGTGAACTATATCCAAATGCTTCCCCCCCCCCCCCACCCAATATAATGATCTGAATTTTACCTTGCAAGTCTGGCTAGACTAGAGGATGTACACTGATACAGATATGAACTGAAAACACAGGGAATCCAGGGCAGGTGAACCCTTCAGGACCAGTGGGGTAGTGGCAATACTGGGAGGGTAGAGGGAGGGTTGGTTGGAAAGAGGGAACTGATTACAAGGATCTATATGTGACCTCCTCTCTGGGGGATGGACAACAGAAAAGTGGGTGAAGGGAGACGTTGGGCAGGGCAAGATGTGACAAAATAATTATTTATAAATTATCAAGGGCTCATGAGGGAGGGGGAGCGGGGAGGGAGGGGAAAAATGAGGACCTAATTCTGGGGGCTTAAATGGAGAGCAAATGTTTTGAGAATGACGAGGGCAATGAATGTACAAATGTGCTTTGCACAATTGATGTATGTATGGATTGTGATGAGTCGAGTCGTACGAGCCCCTAATAAAACGATTTAAAAAAAAGAATAAAATAAGGTTTATCCTAGACGTGCAAGGGTGGTTCATCCTAAGAAACAACTCGATGACACCGAGCACTAGTAAATAAATGGAAAAATATTCTAAATTCATGGACTGGAATACTTAATACTCATAAGATTTCATACTTCCAGTATTGATCTTCTGCCTCAACACAATCTGGGTCAAAATTCTAACACCCTGTTTTCAGAAACAGAAAAGCCAATCTTCAAATTCATGTGGAATCATAAGGGGTCTTGAACAGTCAAAATATTTGTGAAAAAAACAAAGTAGGAAGATTCAACCTTCCAACTTTAAAATGTGTTATAAAGCTACAGCCAACAAAACAATGTTCTAGTAGTATAAGGATAGACATATAAACCAACAGAATATATATGAGAATAAACTCATACATCTATAGTCAAATAAATTTCTACAAGAGTGCCAATTCTGTTACATGAGGAAAAAATCATAGTTAACAAATGATGCTGTAACTGAATTTCCACATGCAGAATAATGATTTTGGACCCTTATCAGACACCATATTAAAAAATTAATTCAAAATGGACAAACAACCTAAAAAGAAGAGCTAAGACTTCTAAAACTCTTAGAAGGAAGCATAGGGAGAAATATTCAGGATAAATCCTTGCATTTGACAACAAAAGCATGGGCAACAATATTAAAAGTAAGAATCTTGATCTTAAGAAAAAACAAAAACTTTTCATGATTTTTATTGAAGTCAACCATAAAAGGAAATATATTGCATGACCTCACTTATTGTATGAAATACCCAGTACCTTAGTTATCTAGTGCTGCTATAAGAAATAGCATAAACAGGTGGCTTTAACAAACAGAAGTTTATTTTCTATAGTTTAGAAAGCTAGAAGTCCCAATTCAGTTGTCAGCTCTCTCTGTTGGCTCTGGAGTAAAATCCTGGTCTATTTGAACTTTTGCTCTTGAGTGAACTGGATGTGGCCTGGAATCTCTGCTTCTCTTGTTTGTTTGTTTAATCTCTTATATCTCATAAGAGATTGCTTGAAGACACAATAGTAATCTTGCCTCATTAACATAACAGAGAAAACCCATTCCCAAATAAAAATAGTTTTTAAACTTTACTATATCACAGAATATCGTCAAGAAAGTGAAAAGACAATCAACAGAATGAGATAAAATACATGCTAACTATTTATCTGATAAGGGTTTAATAATTTGTCTAGATAGAGTAATTTCTCAGTGGCAAATTTAACAAGCACTACTCGGGTCACTTTATCAAGATATCAACAGAGCTAAATTATGCTGATCACATATGTCCTTGATGTGTTGAAAATGGCACTTTAGCTTTGTGATCTTCCTTCCAATAACCCATAACCTTAGTTTAAATACGAAAAAACAAATCTGAAAAGGGTATGAAATGATACTTCGTTAAGATTCCTCAAAATGTCAGTGTCATAAAGATAAATTAATTTTTAAAAAGGAAAAGGAAAATCTGAGAAACTCTTAGTCAGGAGGACATAACAAGTAAATACAGTATAGTACCCTGGGTGGGATCTTGTAACAAAAAGGAGGAAAATGCATAAAAATCTGAATAGAAATTGTATTTTAGTTAATAATAATATTGTCTCATTAGTTGTACCACATGTAAAATGTGAGTGTACGTTGTTTTTAAAAAAGGAAATAGGGTGAGGAGGGTGAGGGAATATGTAGAAATTTTCTGAATCCTTTCAATTTTTCCATAAATCTAAAGTTGTTCTAAAAGTACAACTATTAAGAAAATAACAAATATTTTAGCTTTATATGAGTGTCAATGGATTTGTTTCTATCCAGACTAACACATCTGGTAGATGTGATTCTACCACTGTCAATAAATATTGAATGTTTGCTGTATCACCAACCTCCATTGTTTATTTAAATAGTGTCCAATCACTTAAGCATTTAATCTGTACAAGTCAACAATCTATGTATGGTTCATAGGCAATCTATAATTGCATAATTTCCTTTCTTCAACTGTGTTTCAAATTCTATACCATTGGCTAAATTAATGACACTATCAATAGAATTACCTTATGATGAAGGGAAATGATTGATAATATGCTCTAAATAAAATGGCAATGTCTCTAAGGTGAACCAGAGACATATATTAACCAAAGATATCTGAATGAATTTGGGGTTCACACTTAATTCTAGACCCATTCTAAGAACTATTGGTTGTTATGATATATATAGCCCTGCTTGATGCTTGTCCTCCTGAAGAGATTACTGAGATATGGTTGCAATAGCAAATTGTGGTGAAGAAACTAGATGGTGCCCAATTTCAGAAAGAATAGTATCTGGGGTCTTGAAGGCTTGTTTTCAAACAAGCAGCCACTGAAGTGAGGCATCAACTAGTCTATGCAGAAAAACACCAATCCATGATCTAAGTATTGTAAATAATAAAATCCAAACCAAACAAGGAAGTGTTTCAGTGCTTAAATTGGGAACACCTGGTTATAGATGACAGTGGAAGCATGCGCAGGGTCCACACATAGATTAAGCCTCCAGAGGATACCCTCTGGCCATAGTCAAGGGATGTGAATAGCATTGTTATCAGATAGAGAGTTTTATAAAGTCAATTGTGGTAGATACATTGTTATTGTTGCTGTTAGGTGCCATTGAGTCAGCTCCAACCCAAAGCAATCATATGCACAACAGAAGGAAACACTATTTGGCTCTGTTACCATCATCACAATTTCTGTGCATGGACTCATTGATGCAGCCACTGTGTTAATTCATCACATTGAGGGCCTTCCTCTTTTCCACTGCCCTTTCACATTATGAAACAGGATGTCCTTCTCCAGGGACTGGTCTCTCCTGGTAACATGTCCAAAGTATGTAAGGCAAAGTCTAACATCCTTGCAACTAAGGAGCACTTCAGCCATACTTCTTCCAAGACAGATCAGTTTGTCCTTTTAGCAGTCCATGGTACTTTCCATATTCTTCTCCAGCACTATAATGCAAATGCATCAATTTTTTTGGTCTTATTTATTCAGTGTCCAGCTTTCACATGCATATGATGCCACTGAAAACACCAGGGCTTGCAACATGCGCACCTTATCATCAAAGTAACATTCTTGCTTTTCAACATGTTAAAGACGTCTTGTGCAGCAGATCTACTCAATTTAATGCATCATTTGATCTCTTGATTGTTGTTTCCATGAGCACTGATTGTGAATCCAAGCAAGACAAAAATCCTTGACAATTTCATTCTTTTCTCCATTTATCATGATGTGTTACCTAATAGTCCAGTTATGAACCTATGGTTTTCTTTGACTGAGTTGTAATCCATACTGAATGCTGCAAGCCTTAATCTTTATCATTCATCAGCAATAGCTTCAAATCCTCACTTTCAGCAAGCAAGGCTGTGTCATCTGTGTACCACAATTGCTCCAATCCTAATACTGCATTTTTCTTCATACAAACCAGCTTCTCTGATTATTATTCAGCATATAGCTTGAATAACTATGATGAGAAGATACAACCCTGTTGTACACCATTCTTGATTTTACATCATACGGTATTCCCTCGTTCTGTTTGTATAGCTACCTCTTGATTCATGTATAGGTTCCACATAAGCAAAATGAAGTATTCTAGATTTCCCCATTTTCTCAAGGTTATCCATAGTTTTTTTATGATCCATATAGTCAAATACCTTTGCATAGTTAGCAAAACACAAGTCCACATATTTCTGGTAGTCTCTGTTTTGTGCCAATGTTCATCTGATATGCTCTTCTGAATCTGACTTGAATTTCTGGCAACTCCTTGTCAATGTACTGTTGAAACCACTCTTTCTGATTCAAATGACCAACCACTGTTGGATGATCTTCAGCAAAATTTTACTTGTATGTGATATTAATGGTATTCCTCCATAATTTGAGCATTCTGTTGTACCACCTTTCTTTGAAATGGATACAAATAAAATCTCTTTATGTTAGCCTGTGTAGACTAGAGAAACAAATCCAGAGACACTCATTCTCTGTGAGGGAGCACATGTCTCACCTCCAGTGAAATGAAATCATCAAGCTATGACCTGATTGACAGGCTAGACTCCACCCTTTCACTCTTAGTCCTCTCAGAGTGACAACAGGTTCTGTAACTACCACACTCTGTCTTCCAAATGTCTTGGCATAGATGAATTAGTGCTTCCAATGCTAACATTTCAATTGGTATTTCATCAATTCCTGGATCTTAGTGTTTGGCTAATTCAGTGGTTCTCAAACTTCCCAATGTCACAACCCTTTAATACAGTTCCTCACGATGTGGTGACCCACAATCATAAAATTATTTTTGTTGATACTTCATAACTAATTTTGCTACTGTTATGAGTCTAATGTAAATATCTGATATGCAGGATGTATGTTCATTGTTACAAATTGAACATAATTAAAGCATAGTGATTAATCACAAAAACAATATGTATTTCTATATTGTGAAATATTTATTTCTAATTACAAATAAATGAAGTTTTGTCTTGAAGCACGGTGTAGCATGGGTAACATACTTCGTACTGGGTACTCATATGTGGGCGTATCTTGATGTAGGCAGACCCACTGGGAGACAGATAGAGGAGCGGTATTTTGGTTCCTAAGACCACCGGAAATATGTGTTTCCCGATGGTCTTAGGTGACCCCTGTGAAAGAGTCATTCGACCCCCAAAGGGATCACGACCCACAGGTTGAGAACTGCTGGGCGAATGCCTTCAGGCAGCTTGAACTTCTTCCCTCAGTACCATTGGCTCTTTCTCATGTGCTACCTCCTGAAATGGCAAAATGGCAACTTGTTCTTTTTGGCATAGTGATTCTGTATATTCTTTCCATTTTCTTTTAATGCTTCCTGCATCATTCAATATTTTGCCCATAGAATCTTTCAATATTTCAACTTGAGGCTTGAAGGTTTTTTCCCAGTTCTTTTGTATTTTGATTTCTATGTATTCCATTTGGGAAAGTTCATGGCTTTTATGTCATTAAAAAGAGGTATTTGTGATGAAGTCATTGTTTTTGCAAAATTCTATCATGCAACCTCTGGCTTTGTTTCTATCACCAAGGCTGTATTTTTCAACTACTGTTCCTTCCTCAGTTTCCAACTTTTGCTTATGAATCACCAATAATTCCCAGTTATCAATTATCTTGATTTCATGTTTGATTAATTTCACCCTGAAGGGGTTGGCAGAATCCTTCAATTTCTTCATCACTAGCTTTCATGGTTGGTGCATAAATTTGAATAATAGTCATATTGACTGGATTTTCATGTATGCAGATAGATATTACTCTATCACAGACATCATTGTATTTCAAGAAATGTTCTCTTGATGATGAATGTGACACCATTCCTCTCGAGTCTGTTATTCCTAGCATAGTAAGTTATATGATTTTCTGTTTCAAATGACCAACACCAGTCCATTTCAGCTCACTAATGCCTGGGATATCAATCTGTAAGCATTCCATCTCAATTTTGATGGCTTTAAAATTTCCTAGATTCATACTTCATTCATTCCAAGTTCCAATTATTAGTAAATGTTTGAAGCTGGGGTTTTTTTTCTCTCATTTTGAGTTGTGCCCCATAAGTAAATGAAGATCCCAAAGGCTTTGCTCTATTACAGAATTATGGTCATAACTACTTTGAGAAAGAAGCTCCTGTTCAGTCATATCTGAGTGCCTTCTGACCTGAGGGACTCATCTTCTTCTGACCTGAGGGACTCCTCACTATCACTGACAATGCTATGCTACTATTCATGAAGTTTTCAGTATCTGAAAATGTTCTTCTGCTATCCTTAAGGCTAATTCCTCAGAAATGGACAGCCTATTCCTTCTTGGTAGTCTGATTTTAGTCTGCAAAAATCTATTCACCTTGGGTGACTCTTTGGTATTTGAAATATTAGTGACATAACTTCCAGTATCATGGCAACACATCAGTCACCACAGTATGACAAATGGACAGACAAGTGGAGAAGATAAGACTTGGAGTCTCACAATTATAACAACCCAATTACTAGAACAAAACAGAAATCACTCATAAGAGAACCAGGGTGATAACAATTTGAAGGAAACAAGAAAATCAACAGACACAAATACTGTGAAGAGCTACTACGGAACTACAAGGAGAGGATTTGCCTCATGTGGCTTTTGTCCTGATTCTTTCAAACTGAAACAATACTTGTTCTGCACAGAGTAAATTCCATTATATAGTTCTTAATCCTTGATTCTTGGAACTCAGCTTCAGTGGATTTCCAAAGTTGATGATTACCTCTGAGAACTTGTTACTTTTGTCCATCTAGTTGGGAATGCTATCTGATTTATAATGGACAAAGAGCTCGAGCTCACCCCACTCCACCCCCACTACTATTAAGTCAATTCTGATTCATAGTGACCCTATGCAGGGTTCTGAGACTAAATATTTATGTAAACAGATAGCCTCAACTTTCTCCGATGGAGCACCTGGTAAATTTTGAACTGCCAATTTTTTTAGAGGGTTGCCCCCATTTATTGAGAAACTTAAGCCTCAGATACATGAAATAAAACAAAAAAATTTTTGAGGTGGGGAATCAAAACCCACAATAGGAAAAAAAAAGGTTCACATTATTTGGGCTATGTGAACTTCCAATCTTATGGATAGCAACCCAACACTTACTGACAGCTTGAATGGGGATCCTAGAGCTTGCTTCAGCAACTGACAAAGGAACTTATAAAAACTCTAAAGTGATGTACACTGGTACAGATAGGAACTGGAAACGCAGGGAATTCAGGACAGATGATCCCTTCAGGACCAGTGGTGAGAGTGGCGATACCGGGAGGGTAGTGGGAGGGTGGGGTAGAAAGAGGGAACCGATTACAAGGATCTACATATAACCTCCTCCCTGGGGGACAGACAACAGAAAAGTGGGTGAAGGGAGACATCAGACAGTGTAAGATATGACAAAATAAATAATTTTTTTTGACAAAATAAATAATTTATAAATTATCAAGGGTTCATGAGGGAAGGGGAGCAGTGGGGGGGGGGGATGAGGAGCTGATGCCAGGGGCTTACATGAAGAGCAAATGTTTTGAGAATGATGAGGAAAACGAATATACAAATGTACTTTATACAATTGATGTATGTATGGATTGTGAAAAAAGTTGTATGAGCCCCCAATAAAATGATTTAAAAAAAGAATTTGGAAAAGGATAATGGCCACATAACTTGAAAAACTGTAATAAAGGGAACTAAATTTCAAAAAGACAAAAACCAAAAAACTCTAAAGCATGGAAACTCTGGTGGGCTTCCAGGTTGATTAGAGCTGGGAGATGGCACATCGTATAGGGCATAGAGGCCCTATACTGGAAACTCTCCTAGACTCAGGAAAGAGCCGTGGCAGCAAGACCCAAACTGTATAATAACTGATGAGTAGATTAAGCTCTGAATCAATTGACAGAGGTGCTGAAGGAAGCAGCCACAGAGGAAAATCCTGGCTAAGAGAGCATTAGGCAGAGCCCTGACCAGAAGAACAGGAGTATTCCCTAGAGAGAGCTGTCCAAAGTCTTTATCAAGAAGGAATGGCGATTGAGAGAAATAATAGTGCATGTCCTGATTCAAGTCTCCTGGTTAGTCAGAATGAGTTTCTGTTTGGGGGAACAGAAGACATTGAGGCCTCATGCTGAGACACCCCCCTTGGACCTCTCACTATGCATAGCATCAGCTGATCCTGTTCTATTAAAATCGTTTTAACAGTAATGGTGTTTCTATTGAGCTCTGTGAGCCATTCCAGTAAATTACTTTAAAGGGAGTTGTAGGGCTGGCTGATCTGAAATAAAGGGAGTCATGTGCTTACAGCTGGTCCCTCTAGACCTAAGTTAGGGAGGACTGGAGATAACAACCAGCTCCAAGTGGCTATAAATAAGATAGAAAAGAATCAAGGGCTGCTAAAGTCTTCCTTGGTGAAGAAAGAAAAGTTAAGATTTCCAAAAAGTTAAGATTTCCAACAATATCCACAGTTGACATATAAAACTGGATGTTACCTACTACATAATTTGGCATCAGAGTTGAATGATTTTGGTTAGTTTCCCTACACTGTTACGGTACAATTGGAGATGTGGATAGAATAGAATTGCTGAATTCTTAAGTAGATTCTTCATAGAAACTTAAATCAGCAATCATAATAGTGCTTCAGTGAGCACTTATATTCTTAAAACAAATGATAAAATAAGAAAACAGTAAAGAAACAGAAATTTTAGGAATGAAGAAATGTTTTCTTCTAAGTAGCTGTATACAAACACTAGTAGAATGGAATCAACAGATAAGAAAGTCAGAAGATACAAATTACTCAATCAGCTAGACAGAGACAATAAACTATAATAAATCAACAGATTCCTAGGAACCTGTGGCACAATAAGAAAAAATCTAGCAGTATCTTTGGACTCAAGGAGAGGGAAAAAAATGTTATAAAGAAATGTTGCTATTGTCACTGTTGTTATTAAGTGCCATTGAGTTGGTCCCACATTACAATGACTCTATGTACAACATAATGAAATACCTCTTAGTGCTGCACAATTCTCACAGTTTTTGTTGTTACAGCCCATTGTTTCAGTCAAACCATCTCATTGATGGTCTTTTCTTTATTGTTGACCCTTGAGTTTATCAAATATTATGTCCTTTTCCAAGGATTGGGTCTTCCTGATAACATGTCCAAAATTTGTAAAACAAAGTTGCACCATCTTTGCTTCTAAGGAGCATTCGGATTATACTACTTCCAAGACAGAATTCCACATTATTTTGGCATTCCAAGAAATATTTAATCATCTTTCTCAATAACATAATTCAAAGACATTATATTTATTTGGTCTTCTATATTTATTGTCCAGCTTTCACATGCATACCAGGCTATTGAAAATACCATGACCTTTAGGACTGAACTAAATACAAGCTTTTCTTTCTTATTGTGTTTTAATTTGTTCTTTGTCAGTGGTTTGTTGTTGTTGTTGTTTTGTTGTATATTGTTGCTTGGTTTTGCTCTTTCTTGTTTTTGTGCATGTTAGTATATCTGCAGGCCT
>NW_022107407.1:17400348-17407093 GCF_000313985.2 Echinops telfairi | reverse complement strand
GATATGACAAAATAATAATTTATAAATTATCAGGGGCTCATGATGGAGGGGGCAGGGGGGAGAGAGGGGAAAAAAGTGAGGACCTGATGCCGGGGGCTTGAGTGGAGAGCAAATGTTTTGAGAATGGTGAGGGCAATGAATGTGCAAATGTGCTTTGCACAATTGATGTATGTATGGATTGTGATAAGAGTCCGATTTTAAAAAAAAAGAAAGAAAATACCATGACATGGGCCAGAGGCACCTTACTCATTTAAGTGAGATATTAGCTTTTTTTTAAAAACACTATAAAGAGGTCTTTTGCTGTATATTTCCCCAATGCAATACACTATTTGATTTCTTGACTGTTGCTTCCATGGGCATTGATTGTGGACCCAAGTAAAATGAAATCCTTGAAAAATTCAATATTTTCTTCATTTATCATGATTCCACTTGTATTTTTTTCTTTAGATTGAATTATAATCCATGGCAAAAGCTGTAATCTATGAACTTCATCAGTAAGTTCTTCAAGTTGATTTTGGTTTTCAGCAACCAACGATGTGTTATCTGCATATCACAAGTTGTTAAAGAGTTGTTCTCCATTTCTGATGCTGCATTCTTCTTCATATAGTCCAACTTCTTAGAATATGTTCAGCTAACAGATGCACACATTTTGTTTTTTTTAACTTTAAACCCTCAAGCATCCCCTGGCTGTTTCAACAACTGCCTTTTGGTCCATATACAGGGTCTATATAAGAACAATTAGGTGTTCAGGAATTCCCACCCTTCACAATGTTATCCAAAATTGGTTATGAGCCACCCAGTTGAATGTCTTTGTATGGTTAAAAAAAAATCACAGGTGAACATTTTTGTAGTATTTCTTGCTTTCAGCCAAGAGCCATCTCACATCAGCAATTATATCCCTCATTCCACAAGCTTTTCTGGGTTGAACTTGAATTTCTGGGTTCTCCCTGTCAATGTACTGTTACATCAATTTTTTAATGATCTTCAACAAAATTTTACTTTCATGTGGTATTAAAGATATTGTTCAATAATCTGTGAATTATGTTGGATCACATTTATTTGTATTGGGCATTAATATAGATCTCTATCAAACAGTTGGATGAATAGTTGTGGTCCAATTTGTTCAGCATAGACAACTGCACATCCAGCATTATATCTCTTTATTGAAACATCTATTGGTTTCTTTTTTTTCTATAGGAGTCTTGTTTTTATGCAGTTTTCAATGCAGTTTAGACTTGTTCCTTTAATACCATTGGTTCCCGATTTTATGCTACCTATTGTAATAGTTGAACATTGACCAATTCTTGTTGGTACAGTGACTCTATGTATACCTTCCATCTCCTTTTTCCCCCAATAGTTTTGCTCAGAGAACCCTCCAGTATTTCAACTGGATTTTTCTCCAGTTCTTTCAGCTTGAGAAATACCACACGTGTTTTTCTTATTTTTGTTTCCTACGTGTAATTCATTTTCATTATTTACTTTGTGTTCTCCAGATACTTTTTAAAATTTTCAATCCAGTGCTTTTAAGTTATCATTTCTTCACTTGCTTTAGATGCTCTATATTTAAAATCAAGATTTAGGGCTTTTCAAAATTCCATTTTTCTTTTTATTTCTTTCCTGTATTTTTCATAACCTTTGGATTTCTCCATGTGTGATGTCCTTGATGTCAGTCTACTGGGAGGGTGGAGCGAAGGTGGGGTAGAAAGGGGAAACCGATTACTAGGATCTACATATAACCTCCTCTCTAGGGGACAGACAACAGAACAGTGGGTGAAGGGAGATGTTGGACAGTGTAATATATGACAAAATAACAATAATTTATAAATTATCAAAGGTTCGTGAGGGAGGTGGGTAAGGAGGAGGGGGGAAATGAGGAGCTGATACCAAGGGCTCAAGTAGAAAGCTAATGTTTTGAGAATGATGATGGCAACAAATGTGCAAATGTGCATGACACAATGGATGGCTGGATGGATTGTGATAAAAATTGTATGAGCCCCCAATAAAATGAAATTTTAAACATAAAATTTGCATGGTTTTCAGCCATTAATTTTTAATGTGTCAAATCTATTGAGTTGGACTTTAGATTCAGGTGGGGTATATTCCAGGTCATACTTTGACTCTTGTGCATTTGTTTTCACCTTTTTCAGTGTCAATTTGATCTGAGGCTCTCTGGTGGATTAATAGGTTAAGCATTGGGTGCTGACCTACCACAAACCCACCAGTCAATCTCCTGGAAAGATGATGCTGTCTATAAATATATACAGTTTCACAAAAACTATTTAGCAGTTCTACTGAGTCTTGTGGCATCATTATGAGTTGGAATCAACTTAAGGCAGTAGGCTTTGGTGTTTATTTTTCAACTTGAACTCATATGACCAATTGGTGATATGTTTTCTAGTCAGCCTCTGGCCTTGTCCCAACAGATGATATTGAGCTTCTCTGTCATCTCTATGCACAGATATAGATAGATTCTTGAATGTACTATTCAGTGATGTACATGTGGATAGTCATAATTTTTGTTGTGAACTATTTCAAATAAAACTATTTGAAATGAATAATTTATAGGCATGGACAAATTCTATATGCACATGTGATCTCCAGCATCATGTCTATCACCAATTGCTAATCCTTCTACTTCATTTTAAAGTTTTATATTCCAATCACTAGTAATTATTAAAGCATCTTAAGTGCACGTTTGATAAATTTCAGACTGCAGAGGTTAGTTAAAATCTCCAATTTCTTCATATTTTGAAATAGTGTTTTCTGCGTGAATTTGAATAATACTCATTATTAATTATAGGCATATGGGTGTTATCCTACCACAGTGTTGCACTTCAGGCTAGATCTTGAAATACTATTTTTTATGATAAATGTGACACCATTACTCCTCTATTTGTCATTCCTGCATAGAAAATCATATAACTGACCAATTTAAAATGGCCAATATCAGTCCATTTCAGTTAACTAATGCCATTTCTGATATTTATGCATAAAGATCAATAAAAAGTGTTAGTTTGAACAGATCAAATGAAATAATGGCTGAAAGTATCCCAAATTTATGAAAATCGTAAGCCTACAGAAACATAAGTCACATCATAGTTAAAATATGAAATAAGAAGACAACAAGAAAAATACTGAAAGAGATTACAGAGAAATGTCTCATTATCCACAAGGGAAGAATGAAGAGAAGAACAGTGGTTTTCTTATCAGAAACCATAAAAACCAGAAGGACATGGCACACATTTTAAAGTGCTGAAAGAAAAGAACTGTCAACGAAGCATTCTATACCCAGTAAAAAATATCCCTCAGAAATAAAGTAAAATTAAGATATTCTCAATAAAATAAACTAAGATGATTTATTGCCAGCAGAACTACCCTTTATAAATAATTAAAGGGAGTTTTTTTTTCCAAAAGAAGAGAAATGGTAAAAGAAATAAACTTGAATCATCAGTGAGGAAGGAAAAACAATTAATGGAGTGAAACTATGGATAACTATAATGGACTTTATAAGTTTTAAAGATTGTTTGATAGTTGAAGTAAAAGTTGTAACACCATCTGATATATGTAGAGACAATACATAAGACAATTATACTTAAATGAGAGGGAGCCCTGGTGGCATCGTGGTTATAAATTGGGCTGCTATTCGAAAAGTCAGCAGTTGGAAACCACTCCATGGGAGAAAAACAGGGTTTTCTACTCCTGTAACAGTAAAAGCCTTGGGAACCCACAGGGGCAGTTCTACCCTCCCCTATAGTTTCATTATGAGTTGGCATCAACTAAATGGCATTGAGTTTACTTTTTTTTCTTTTTAAAACAATTTTACTAGCACTTCACATGTCATACAATTCAATAATTCAATCATATCAAGAGAGTTGTACAATTCTTGCCACATTCCATTCTTGAACATTTTCTTCTTCATTGTACTTTTTGTTATTCATGTACTTATTTTTTTCTTTCTAATAGTGGCAAAAGTATACACAACAAAACATTCTCCAACTCAACAACTTTTACATGTATAACTCAGGGCTATTGATTATACTCTTCATGTTGTACAACACTATTGATATCCTTTTCCAAATTACTCCACAATCTTTAACATAAACTTAATGCCTCCTAAGCAAAAGCATTCTCCTTCACTCATGGTTGGTAAAGTTTGGTTTCTTTCTTTCTTTCTTTTTCAAGTAGTTTTATTGATATAGCACTCACATATTATACACTTCCATGGTTAAATCACTTTTTAAATGAGTTGTATATAAATCATCACAATCAATTTGAATGCTCCCTCCTGCTCCTGTATTCAGTTTGCTCCCCAAATGCTATCACTCTCCCCACCTCCCACACCCCCTCCATATCCCCAATAAATAAGTTCATGGGTTATTTATTGTCTCTATGCATCCACTCCTCTATGCTTCACAAACCAGGAAACCCAATATAAACAATAAGAAACAAAAACAAAACAAGAAGAAAATAACAATATAAAGATAAAAATAAAAATTAAAGATTAAGAAAGACCACCATCAATACTTAAAAAGCCAGAGAAGAAATTTCTTTCATGGAACAAGCAAGAAATACTTGAGCCAAGAGAAAATTCAGGTTGGTTCAAGAGGGAATTCAACTGACCAAGAATCATATTATACCATGGTTCAGCCACCATAATCAAGTTTACAACAAATTTGTCTGATAGTAATCCTGTTCCAGTCCCTTGCCTGTGGCCAGAGGGAATCTGCCAGATGATTAGTCTAACCAGATAGTCTGAAGATGGATTTTGAGTTCCCACTGGGATCCATAATCTTCTACATATTTGAGTATTCACAATTTAAGATTCTTTCCCCTTATTCATATTTGGATTTTGTTATTGTCATATTTGGATAACACTGGCTGGTGTATTTCTTCCATGTAGACTTAGTTGACACTTCACTTAGATGACTGCTTGCTTGAATACAAGCCTTTAAGATTCCCACACACTAATCCAATTGACAACCAGGCATCATCTGCTTTCTTCACCACACTTTGCTGTAGCACTTTTTTTTTTAATGATCTCGTCATGAAGGCAAGTAACAAGCAGTGCCATTTATGAGAACTAACTGTTCTTGGATTGGGGCTAGAGTTAAGTGGGATCCCAGAATCCATCTGCTTGTTCATGGAATATGAATGACTCTGGTGTACTTTGGCAGTCATATTATGACAACAACAACAAAACTCACAAGACCAACCACACAAAAACAAACAAAAGGCAGAAAAACAAACAAAGAAACAAAAATTAAAACATTGTTACTCATCCCCCTATGGTATAAGATGATTGTTGATTGTTGGCAGTGAATTTAGTTTTGAGTTTATACCTACATGAAAATAAATAAGGAGACCTAAATGGAGAGAAGGTTTTGACATTTTATCAAATTTATAAAATATTGACACTATTCATGATAACAAATATTGTTGTTAGGTGCCATTGAATTGATTTTAACCCATAGCGACCTTATACACAACAAAACAAAACAAAACATTGCTAGACCTGAGCCATTCTCACATTGTTCCTATGCCTGAGAACATTGTCCCAGTCAGGGTGTTAATCCATCTCCTTGAGGGTCGTCCTCTTCTTTGCTGCCACTCTACATTACCAAGCATCATGTGCTTCTCTGGTCTCTCCTGACAAATGTCTAAAGTATGTAAGATCAAGTCTCGCCATCCTTGCCTCAAAGACCCTCTCTAACCATACTTCTTCCAAGACAGGTCAGTTTGTTCCTTTTAGCAGTCCATGGTACTTTCAATAATTTTTCTCCAGCAACACAATTCAAATGCATCTATGCTTCTATAGTCTTCCTTACTCAATGCCAACTTTCACATGAATATGAGGTGATTGAAAATACCATGACTTGGGTTAGGTGAACATAGTCCTCAAAGTAACATCCTTGCTTTTCAATACTTCAAAGAAGTCCTGAGTGGTAAATTTACCTAATACAACTCATCTTTTGATCTCTTGACTGTTGCATCCAAGAGCATTGACTGTGGATCAAAACCCCCAAAACTTCTTGACAACTTCAACTTTTTCTCCATTTATTATGTTAACTATTGGTCCAGTTGTGAGGATTTTGGTCTTCTTTACATTGAGCTGTAATCCATAGTGAAGGCCACAATCCTTGATCTTCATCAGCAAGTGTTTCAAGTCCTTCTTAATTTTAGCATGCAAAGTTGTGTCATCTGCATATTATAGGTTGTTAATAAGCCTTGCTCCAAGCTTCTGCCACATTCTTTTTCATATAATTCAACCTCTCTGATTATTTGCTCAGCATACAAATTGAATAAGTATGGTGACAGTATACAACCCTGACACACATATATTTCTTGATTTTAAACCATGCACTATTCCTTTGTACCATTTGTACAACTGCCTCTTGATTCATGCACAAGTTCTGCATGAGCACACTGAAGTGTTCTTGAATTCCCATTCTTCTCAAGGTTATCCATAGTTTGTTATGATCCACACAGTTGAATGCCTTGGTATAGTCAAGTATACCAAGTAATTGTGAAAATAATATTCAGAAAAATAGGAATAGAGGGAAATTTCTTATACTTGATAAAAGCATTTACCACAATAAGCTCTAGTGGCACAAGCAGTTAAGTGCTCAGATACTGACAATGGCAGTTTTAACCTATCCATTGGCTTCATGGGAGGAAAATACAGCACTTTTCTTTTTTTCTTTTTTTAAACATTTTATTAGGGGCTCATACAACTGTTATCGCAATC
>NW_022107407.1:17376352-17399396 GCF_000313985.2 Echinops telfairi | reverse complement strand
TATAAATGCCCTTTGCCTCCCAGCTCTTTCCTCTATTTCCTTTGATTCTCCTCCTGTCCCACTATCATGCTCAGGCTCCACCAGGATTTCAGCACTTCCTCTTTGTTACATTCACCTTGATCATGCCCTACCAGGTCTCCCACACCCACCTCTCCACCAATTTGGATCGCTTGTTGTTCCCTTGTATAAAGATCACAGCCAAGAAAACCCTCTGGGACAATACTATTCTGTCACATGGGATTTCTATGAATCACCTTGACATCACCTAGCAACACACAAAAAAATTACAGTGGAAATTACTGTAAAGGAGAAAAAGAATACTAAGATTTTTCACCCTAAGATTAAGAACAGGGCAAAATTGTCCATTGTTATCACTCTTAATTAACATACAATGGAAGATTTAACCAGTGCAATAAGTCAATAAAGAAAAGACTTGTATATTAGAAAGGAAAGAGTAAAATTGTTCCTATTTTCAGATGACATGATGGTTTAAATAGAAAATTCACAATGAACATTCAGAAACAAAACTATTTTGACTTCATAAACTGTCTGGCCTAGTGCAAAATGAAACTTCCCCTTGTTCCAAAAGCAACAAAAGTTCCATGAATAGCAATAAAAATCTATCCTTTCTGTGGAGAGTAATATGGCAATTCCTAAAACAGATGGCAATAGAATTAACATATGATCCAGCAACATCAGCATATACCCCAAAGAAATGAGATAAATCACAATCAGTCATGTGTTCTTCCATGTTTATTGCAGCACAGTTCACAATAGGAAGAAGATGGAAGCAGCCTAAATCCCCATCAGTAGAAGAATGGATAAAAAAATACTTTGGTTGGAGAAAAGAGGAACCCACCACCAGGTTGGTAGACCACTCCCCAGGGGAACAAATAACAGAAATGTGGGTGAAGGGATACAACAGACATTGTAAGACACAAAATAACAACTATAATATATAATTGACTCCACCACGATGGTGGAGGAGTGGGGCGGTGGGGGGCTCAAAGAAGAGCTGATACCAAGGGCTCAAGTAGGAAAAAAATGTTTTGGAAATGTTTATGGCAACATATGTACAAGTATGCTTAACACAATTGAATAATGGATGTCATAAGATTTTTAAGAGCCCTCCAATAAAATAATTAATAATTTAAAAAATCAGTTAAAAATACTTTGGTATATACATAAAATGGAATATTACGCATCCCTGAAAATCATCAATGAAGCACACCTCATGATATGGAGGGATCTGGAAAACATTATGCTGAGTGAAGTTAGTCAATCACAGAAGGAAAAATACTGTATGAGTCCACTGCTATAGGGACAAACAACAGGATGTGCACAAGCTCAGGCTTGCAGGCCATCCAGTCTGCTGGCCAGGGCAGCCAAACAGCCTGGTAGATAACCTGTCTAGTGCCAATGAACTATGCACCATCCTTTCTATGTGGGTACCCTGAAGGTCACTTTGGTGGAGGGGTCCTCACATCATCTGGGATCAGATTGTCAAGGGAGGGGGAGGGAAGAATGACCACTTAGTGGCTGCCATGCAAAGCTATGAGGAGGTGCGCTGAACTGGTAGGCATTTCTATAAGAGGGACGAGGCATACTGATGGGAAAGTCAAGTCAGGAGAGGGAAAAGAGTGCAGACTCATCTGGGAGAGGGCAAGCACATATCTATTGATAGATAAAGGGGGGGAGGGGACCAACTTCCAAGTTGAGGGGGAAAAAAGATGAACAATAATTTTAAGGACCCTAATGGGGGAGTATGCATGGTAATATTCACCAAATGAACCACATTAGCACAAGTTGCTGTACACACCCTGGGGACCCAGGCTGAGTGCAGTAGAGCACTGGGCACTGAATCCTGAATTTTCAAGGTGTACAACATGTTCCAAAGGCCATACCAGAAGGATCCATTGTGGAAACTCCATTAGGTGAACTAGACTCTACCTTAAACAGACCTGTAACCTGGGGACTTAGACTGAAATTGCATGGTGTGTGAAGACACAGCAGAGAGCTTAACCCAGAATACTGAACTGTCAGAAAGCAGACCAAAATTGACTCAGTACATCAATGCCCCACTTGCTGTATTAAGATAAGTATTATTTTGGCAGAGCGTTGATTGACATTGTCAGTGAATATTATTGTAAAATTTGCCTGACAACTCCCATTTTTGTGTAAATAGGATTTATTCTGTTAAATGAATAATTCAGGTATGTAGTTAAGTAGTTAACCTACACTTGTTCAATCACCTCTCAACAGTGTTTTAAAAATTTGTAACATGGTCTAATCAATGACACTATTAACCAGGGAGATGAACCATAATGCACCAGGGAGATGAACCATAAAATTCTCTACCATAAATTTACAAGGAGATCTCTAAGGGAAGCCTGAGGCAGATAAAAATCAGAGAACCAGGAATGGATTTGGGGCTCAATCTTAATCCTAGCTATAATCTAAGAACAATTCATTCTTACGAGGGGCTACCCCCTCCACACCCCCACCCCACAAAATGGATCTTTTTTAAAGCTAGGTATTTTTTTTTTACATAACAACCTTATAATCTTCAAAGTACTCTCCATTACACTTAATACATTTGTCAAATCTGCAATTCACTCTTGGAAACATTTTTCAAACTCATTTGTTTGGATAGCTGACAGCACCTCTCTCATTTTTTTTCTTCACATCTTCTGTGTCATTGAATTGCTGTCCTTTCATGTCCCTCTTCATTCTCAGAAACAAAAAGAAGTTGCATGAACCGAGGTCAGGTGAGTTTTTTGGCCCAAACTGGTGCACTGAGATGGCTGCATGAGCAGGTGCATTGTCATGGTGGCAAACCAGTCCCTTGTCTGCCACAAATCAGGTCTGTTTTGTCACCCAGTGTTACACAATCTCTTCAGAACCTCTAAATAGAAAGTTTGATTAACAGTCTGACCTGGTGGAATGAACTCCAAATGCACTATAAGTCAATATTTTCATCAGATCTGGAAGTTGATGGACGTCCAGAATAAGGTTCATCATCAATTGCCATTTCACCTTTTTTGAAATGAGTTTTCACCATAGCACTGTCCTTGTAAACTATGTTCAAAATCACAACAGTTTCTGTGGCATTTTTCCTGAGCAGGAAACAAAATTTCACAGCCACACACTGTTCTCTTAAATCGGCCTTCATAAAAAACAAGGTTCCAGGGAAACTGCTTTCACAAAAAAATTCACTGTGACCAGAGAGAACCTTCCCAGGCAACGGCACTGTGTACTAACTCAGAGCTTTATTCATTTTTTAGGGGTTACTCCTTCATATAACATGGCCAGTCCCAATACTCACTCTCACGAAGGAAGCACAGAAGATATGGATTCTATAGCAGAGTGTGGTGAAGAACTTAGATGGTGCCCAGCTATCAGATAGTATGGTATTTGGGGTCTTAAAGGCTTGTTTCCAAACAAGTAACCATCTAAGTTAGATATCAAGTAAGTCCACATGGAAGATGCACACCAACATCCATGATGCAAGATTTGTAAATTATATAATCCAAAAATCAAAGGAGAGAATAGTATCAAGAGCTTAAATTTTGAGATTTTGGCTCAAATAGATGACAGTGGAATGCAAAATACATCTTCAAGATCTACATAGGAAATAAGCCTCTGGTGATTTCCCTCTAACCATAACTGAGGAATAGCAATAAACCGGTTACCAAGCAGCGCATTGGAGAGATGACTATAGTAGATCAAAATGATAAATCTGACTTGAACAGTTAAAACTTTGTCACTTGATCTCCCCTCTGATACACTTTAGGCTAGATCTGGTTTTCAATATTTTCTGTTTTTGTTTGCTTTTCATATTGGGTTTATCTCTGATGTAGCTTGTCATTGTGGGTAGTCATCTAGAATCTTTATAATGTGTTTTTCTGGGGATTTTTGTATATGAAACCCAAGATTGATGAACCTATCGAGAAAACAACCAAATAAGGGTTCCTGGTAGCACAATGGGGTGCATTGGGGTGGAGGAGAGCTGATATCAAAAAGTTGAAGGAGAAGAAAAATATTTTAAAACTGATTGTAATAGCAATTGCACAATACTGCTTGATGTAATTGACCTATAGAATGGTGAGATGTCTGGATTAGCCACTAAATGAAATAGTTTGGGAAAAAATAATGTTCTGAAAAAATAATGTAATGGCACAGAAAAATGTTCCAAATATAATTTTCAGAGAAAAAAACTAAATGAAGCTTTGAAAATAAAAAATATTTAAAAAAAATTCCCTTTCATGATCTCTCTTGATTTTTCATTGTGACTTTTTTCTACATTAAAAAATATTTCATTTGAAAGGTTATTAACTTTCTTAAACATCTTTAAGTTATAGAATTGTCCATTTAAATGAAAAAATTTTAATTTACATGCAGAATCCTCAAAAATTAAACAATTTGTATTTTATCATTCATAGATACATATGTATGTAGTTCTTACCAGGAAAGTATGAATATCCAAAATAAATTGAAATATTTTTCTTTTCTCTTGACACATACACATTCTACCTTCAGTGTATTGATGAGTAAGAAAAGGAACTATAAGTTGCCATATAATTCTTCTCTGTCATTATTTTTAGCATAAGTGATTAGCTAATATAGGAATGTAACACAAATAATGAAAGGATATAAGATTTCTTGGTCATTCCTTATTCTTAGAATGCCACTACGTTCTTTCTATATCTGAAGTAAGTTGTGACTCCTAAGATTAGTGTGGCCTTTCAGGACTATCAGTGTCCCTACTTCCACAGCCACAGATAACACACGTCTTGCTTTCATTTTGAGTCTCCTTAAATGTACATGAATTGTAGGTCCATCAAAATTCTGTGCTCATGGGACAGCACAAATAAATGCAATGCAGCAAAAACCGAGAGACATGCATTTTGTGTATATGACTTCTGTTTATAAACATTCTCCATTGTTTCATTGGATTTCACATATAAAATACAAGTCCAAATATAAAAGTATTTAAAATTTCAAGATGGCAAGAGTAGAACATTTAGCCAAGCACAGGCTCCTGTACAACTGTATAAGTCAGATGAACATAAAGCTGACCCTATCTAAAACTAATAAGCAAATTAAGCAAAGTTACAGAATTCTAAACCAACATACAAAAGCTAAACATTCTAGATGTTAGTAATGAACATACTAGCACATCTTTCTCCCATAGGGTAGGTTCAAACCACCAAACTTATGGTAAACTTCCCAGTGCTTAACACATTGTGCCACTAGCTCTTTTTTCAATGAATGTATGAAAATCAAAAATTAAAAAATATTATTTAGAAAGAAAGAAAAGCTAAAACTAAGGCATAAACCTAATATAACATGTATGGAACTTATATGCTCCATCAGTTTGTTGAAACATTTCAAATGACATTCTGTCAATTCTTGAAGCCTTATTTTCACTAATACTTTCCACACTTGGATTTCTTCCTTTAATAATGTAAGTTCTTAATAGTATTCTATCTATTGAAATGGTTGCATATAATTCAATTATTTTTGGTGAACATGTTCTTCTCTTTTGATTTAAGGAAAAGAAGTAATTTATTAATTCCATAATGACAAGAAATATAAGGCTCAAGAATCTAAAAACATTTTTTGACTGCCATAAAACAACTTTCTAAGCCTCCAGTACTGAACATCCAAGGCAAAGCAAGAAAAACAAAATAAAAAAATCCCTTCAACACAGGTTTATGTTAAGCAGCCTGAAGGAGACCTTAGAAACTACCTCTAGAATGTCAGCACCGGAACATTGTTGCTGCCAAAATAAGCACAGTAATAATACACTTGCAGCTGCAATAATAATGAGAAAAATAATAAAGCAGAAGTGAGAAGGAATAGTCTTTGATACCAGGCAACTATGTTAGATATGTGCTGCTTGCATTTGAGTTAGTAGAGGTATGGCTCCACAAATGAAAGAGAGATCTGTCAACCTTACCAGAGTTTCTGACCTTTAGAAATAATTTAGACTGAAAAATTAAGAGGAACACTATTGCAACAAGGCAGATAAACAAGCTGCTTCTCAAATCATTCTTGCTCTTATAGTGAAAGTAAGGAAATAAATTTCCCCAAATTATTTATTGATGACTTTAATTTTTGTGGATTAACCTTAGATAAACTTTTAAAACATCAATAATTAGCTCAAACAGAAGAAGATGGACCCTGGAAAAAAGTAAATTCTTCCCAAGAAAATAATAGAAATCAAAAGTAAAATAATTTGGTTATCTGTGGCCTTTAAAAAATACCTAAGCCAAGTTAAAAGACAAAATGAGCTGTGGAATGACATCAAGAATATCATACATGTAGACAGTAAAAGGTCATTTAAAAGGCAGGGGTGGGGGGATCAAAATAGATATCATGTCAGAAAAGATACTGAAATATTTTCTTGAGCATAAAGCAGCTAAAAAATGGAAGAAATTATGAAAATACCTGAATAGAAAGTTTCAAAGGGCAGCTCAAAAATATATTCTAAAGAAATGTGAAAATATGTGAGGTTAGAATACCAAAAAGGAAGAACAAACTCAGCATATTTCAAGCAGAAAGAACTGAAGAAAAAATTCAAGTCTCAAGTTGTATACTGAAAGACTCTACGGGAAAAATATTGAACTATGCAGAAAGCATCAAAAGACAATGGAAGGAATACACAGAGCTACTGTCCTTGGTCAAATGGACAACATACACACCTTTCAAGAGGTAGCATATAATCAAGAACCAATGGTACTGAAGAAAGAAGGTCAAGATGCACTAAATTCATTAGTGAAAAATAAGGCTCCAGAAATTGACAGAGTACTAACTGAAATGTTTCAACAAGCTGATGCACTACAGGAAGTACTCAATCACCCATGCCCAGAAATCTAGAAAACAGTTACCAGAACAATTGACTGGAAGAGATCCATATTTTCACTCTTTCCAAAGAAAGGTGACCCAAAAGGATGTGGAAATTATCTAACAATATCACTACTATTACATGCAAGTACAATTTTGTTAACAATTGTTCAACAACAGTTTCAGCAGTATATTGATTGGGAGCTGTCAGAAATTCAAGCCCAGATTAAGAGTACATGAAATGAGAAAAAGCATTCCTGATGTTTAATAGACGTTGGTTGAAGTCAGAGAATACCAGAAAGATGTTTACTTATGTTTTATTGGCTACGCAAAAGTAGCACTTCACCATGAGGATCAAAACAGACTTTGGATAGCATTGAAAAGAGTGGGAATTCCAGTACACATAATTTTGTTCATGAAAACCTAGATCTGGATCAAAAGGCAGTTGTTCTAACAGAGTATACTGATTGGTTTAAAATCAAGAAAGGGGGTGTGTATGTCAGAATGGAGAATCAAAGCCTATCTGTAAAACATTGGACACCCTATCACAGAAGGGTCACAAGGAAGGGAAGAGCCAACCAGGGTGTAGTATAGCACCAAAGAAACACACAACAATCCTCTAGTTCTTTAATGTCCAGCCCCCCCCATACCCACCCCCCTCACTATCATGATCCCAGTTCTACCTTACAAATCTGGCCAGACCGGAGCATGCACACTGGTACAGATAAGAGCCCTCAACATGCAGAATCCAGGACAAATAAACCCCTCAGGTACAATAAAGGGAGTAGCGATACCATGAGGTTAGGGGGAAGGTGTGGGGTAGGGTGGAGGTGGGGGGAACCACCACACCTGGGGAACCAATCACAATGATGGTTGGTCCTCCCCCGGTAGACAAACAACAGAAATGTGGGTAAAGGGAGACAGCGGATGGTATAAAATATGAAAATAAAAATAAATTGATAATTTATCAAGAGTGGGATGGTGGGGCAGGGTGGGAAAAAGAAAGAAGCTGATACCAACGGCTCAAGTAGAAAGAAAAGATTTTGAAAATGATGATGGCAACGTACGTATAAATGTGCTTGATACAATTGATGTAAGGATTGTTATAAGAGCTGTAAGAGTCCCCAATATAAGGATTTATTTTAAAACATAAAATAATGTGTGCATCACAGTTGCATCCTTTAACCAAACTTATGCAATCTGTATTCTGAGAAATAATATGAGAAGGTGCACTAGATAAAGAAGAACATGACACTGAGTTTATAAGAAGTTTTATTAACAACCTATTATATCCAGATGACACAACTTTGCTTGCTGAAGCACTTGCTGATAAAGATCAAGGATTGTCACCTTCAGTATGGACTGCAACTCAATGTAAAGAAAACAAAAATCCTCAGAACAGGACCAATAAGTAATAAAATCATTCATGACAAACTGAGAAAAATCGTCAGTGTCAAATATTTCATCTTGGTTGGATGCACAATCAATGTTCATAGAATGAACGGTCAAGAAATCCAGTGGCCTAGTGCACTGGGCAAGTTTGCTGCACAAGACATCCTTAAAGTGTCAAAGAATGGGGATGTAATTTTGAGACATGGTGTGCCTGACCCAAATCTCAGTATTTTCAATCACTTGATATGCATGTACAAGTTGGGCATTTTGAATATAGAAGACCATAGAATGGTTGGATGCATTTGAATAATGATGCTGGTGAAGGAGATTGAAAGTGCATGGACTGCCAGAAAGAGCTCCTTGAAAAGAGGATGATGAAACAGTCTCATATTCTTTGGACATGCTATTAGGATAGACTATTCCTTGGAAAAGGACATCATGCTTGTTATAATGGAGGAGGAGCGAAAAAAGAGGAAGATCCTTGATAAGGCAGATGGCACAGTGGCTGCAACAAAGGGCCTAAACATAACAATTGTGAGAAGGATGCAAACCCAGGCAATGTTTGTTCTGTTGTGCATATGATCTCTGTAAGTCAGAACCAATTTAACAACTCCTAACAACAATCAAATTAGATATGTATAAATGAATTAGGAATGGCGAATTCTTTTATTATGCAGAGGAGATATACTGATACTTGGCTTTAATAATGAATATAATCATTTTTGCAACTTAAAAGTTGTACTACAAAATACATGTAGCAAAGACAACAACTTTAAAGTTTAATTTAAAAAATTTATTTGACAGTCAAATTTCTTATTTGCTACAACTAAAAGTTTAATGTTTTAATATTTTTAAGATGTTTAATATAAAATAACAAATAACAGAGTTTCTTGCTATTAACATGTTCTGAAATAACTAAATTACAGATGTAATTTTATTATTTATGTACTACTACTTCAATGGTAAGATGTTCAACAGAATAAATTCCTGAGTTGGACAAGCTACAAAATATTAAAATAATAACAAAATTTGCTCAGTCTTGATAGTCTTCTGTCCTTAGTCAATTGTTTATGTAATCTACCTGTGAAGCAAAAGTTCTTTATCTCTGAATTTATCTTAACTTTTACTGTGTCTCAAAAATATTACATACCTGAAACTCTTTGAAATTAATGTCAATCATTTTGCTTAGAAATACTTTTATCTAAACTTTCTTTTTAATTGACTATTTGACTTTGTTTTAGTTTTGTAATTAATTGCCATCATCTTATACTTTTAAGGATTAATATTATAAGCATAGACATTTTAAAATTGTCATTTGTCAGTAAGTTCTACTTTGCTGATTAATTAAGTTAGGGGTTGCAAAATAGAATAACAGTAAGATTTCCTGTTAAATTCCAAAAGGGGACAGTTCTGTGTCTTAATAGATAACTATTCCAATGTCCAAATTTAATGCCCTTGTTAATATACAACTTTAGGTTTTTACAGAAGGTAGCTGCTACTGCTGTTATTAAGATACAGGCAAATACTTCATGGTATTTCTTGTTCTTAGTCTTATATGTTACTGTCAAGCATTTGACCTAATATTATTGTTAATATATCTGTTCTACCTCTGGCTGTCATGGAAATTGGGACAATCCATATAAACTAATTATGGTTTCCTTTTCAAGCGACCATCTAGCCCAGAAGCAACAAAGCCCACATGGAAGCAGCACACCAACATGTGTGATCATGAAGGGCCAAAGGGACCAGGCTTTAAACACCAAAGGAGGGGGGGGAGAATCATATCCTCATCCATGAGGGTGACGCGTGATGGAGACCCAATGCCCATCTCTAGACAACTGGACATACCTTGCAGAGGGGTAGTGGGGAGATGAGTCACTTAGGGTACAGTATAGCAATAATGAAACCCACAACCTTCCTCTAGTTCTTAAACGCTTCCTCCCCCCAACTACCAGGACCCCAATTTTGCCTTGCAGACCTGGTTAGACCAGATATGCACAGCGGTACAGATGGGAATTGGAAACACAGGGAATCTAGGACAGATGAACCTCTCAGGACCAGGGGTGACAGTAGCGATACCAGGAGGGAAAGGGGGTGTAGAAACGGGGAATGGATCACGGGGAGCTACATATAACCTCCTCTCTGGGGGACGGGCAGCAGAGGGGTGGGTGAAGGGAGACGCCGGACAGTGTAATATAAGATACAATGATAATTTATAAATTATCAAGGGTGCATGGGGCAGAGGGGAGGAGGAAGGGAAGGGGAGGGGAAAAAAGGAAAATGAGCTGATTCCGGGAACCCAAGAGGAAAGCGAATTTTGGGAATAATGAGGGCAAAAAATGTATCGATGCGCTTTACACAATTGATCTATGTATTGTGATGAATTTTATGAGCCCCAATAAATTGATTTTTTAAAAAAACCAAACAAGCAAAAACTGGTGCCTAAAAGTCATTTTAATTTGAATGAAGTGCAAGAAAAACCAGTAGACTGATTTGCTTTGAAGATTTTGCTCTGTAGTAGAATTTGGTCTCTTTAAAGGAACTAATTTTCTCCAAGGAAAAAGAAAATCAAACCAGTCAATTTGGGGTTGGGGCAGGTAAGTGATCATTTAATCTGATCTCCCAGGCAATGTTACAATGTGTCTAATGCTAATAATCCATTTATTAATGTCTTATTTATACATCTTAAAAATCAGTTCTTCAGAAGAGGCTTCACCTCAGCTGGGGTTAATGTTTCCTTTAGGAAGGACTAGAAGAGGACAACATAGTTCTCGTCATATAGCACTGTGTCACAGTGATCCTAATTTAATAGGTGTCCCTACAAAGGTGTTCAGTGGATTTCAATGGAACTTGATGACTAGAGGAGGTGGATAAACTAGAGAAGGGATGTCTGCCCTTGGGGAGAATATTTAACATTATTTGTATAGACTCTCATTAGGGAAATCTTCCCTGTATTATGTTGGTAATCATGCATTTTTGACTACATTTATTTTCTGCCTTTGGTGATCCAGGTCTCCAGCAATAGGTTACCTAGATTTTGTTTTTGTGAGGTGTATAGCATCTTCATAGGTCACACCAGAAGGACATGATTTGGAAGCTCCACTACATGAACCAAACTTTATCTTAAACATGCCTATTGGAGTTTAAAGGAATTAAAATGCTCCTTTGAACTAAGAGCTGAAACACCCAAGTGTGAATAGAAGCAGAGGGCAATTTTCCCAAAGTGATGAACTCTGAAGTCATTGGACTTTGTTCAAATTTCTGCTGCTTTTGCAGTTGGCCCAATAATTGGCAACTTGAGACTGCTGTAAAGAAAAATATTGCCTTGTCCTTTGGCTTCAACATTTCACTGGAAGTCTGTGATGAGCCGATTCTGAGATTATTCCAGTGATGCCCCCCTCCTGGTATTCATGTCTTTGTATAATCCACTCTTGTTGAGCATGTATAGGACCTGTACCTTGCTTTTAACCATATACTATGGCAAGGGTCACAGGGTATCATTTCTGTGAATAAATAACATATGACCTAGTGACCTCCACAAAGAGATTCTCCCTATGTGAAGTTGAAGAAGCTACCATATTGAGTACTGGCCTATGGTGAGGGTCACATAACAAGTAACTAAGGCTGAGACTTCTGGACAACAGAGAGCAAAAACTGAGGCCCTCAATCCAACAATCTACGAAGAAGTGGATGTTGCCAACAACCATGTGATCTTCCCCAATCTAGCCTCAAATGAGCTACAACTCTAGCTATTGTCTTAATTGAAGTTTGTGACCCTGAAGCATAAACCAAGCTAAGCCAAGTCTAGTCTCCTGACCCACAAAAACAATGAAATTTATACATTTATGTTATTTTAAGTTATTAAGTTTGTGGTAAAATTATGTAACAATAGGCAACTAACTAAAACACTGGAGTAAGATCAGAGTTTCATAATTTGCAAAGATGAAAATAAGACAATCATTATTCAAAAATGACATGATTGTGCACACATAAAAACCTACACTAGATAAATAACTTGAATTGTTCATTGAATTTAAGCAAAGCCACTTAGCACAAACTCAACATAAAAACAAAGGCATTTCCATATTCCAACATGAACTATATTGACAACAATATTTTAAAATATTATTTAACATAACATAAAAAAATTTTCAAGGCCAAAAACTTTTAAAAAGAATGCTCTAAATGAGAAATTTATAAATCCTATTTAGAAAAGTCAAATACATGGGGATATATACTACATGTACATATACATGACTGATGTATATGTGTGTGGCACATGTGAGAGTATAAGGCTTATGAACTGATTCCATAAATCAGATTGCTATATATTACTCATATTTAGTTATCAGATGGAATGAATCAACATTGTAAAGGTGTCAATTCTCTCAAAACTAACCAATTCAAAATATTTCAAATCAAAATCTCATCTAGTGTTTTTATTGCATTTGACAAGCTATTGCTAACCTAAAAGACAAAGTCTCAATATAGGTCGAGGAATTTATGTATAATGGTGATCAAGTTATGATATATTGATTAAATTGAATGCTATCTAACACAGAAAAGGAATAAACTATAGTTTCATCTATAAGGATATGTCATAAGAAGAATCCAGTCCCTGGAGAAGATGCTTGGTAAAGTAAAGGGTCAGCAAAAAAGAGGAAGACCCTCACTGAGAAGGATTCACATTTTGATATATTTTTAATAAAGCTTTATATTATTTTATAGCAATGCTTCCTGATACCCTCGTATTATTGTGATAATAATTAGGAAAACATCACAAACAGAAAAATAAACTGAGATAATGCATATATTTAATCTAAGGACATGCACAGCATAGTCAATCTATTTTCACTTGAAAGCCATATAAAACAACTTTATGCAGCTCCCAAGATACACAAATTTATATAGTTGTTAATATACTCACAATGTGAATGTTTGATATTATTCATATTGTGCTTCAAATAGAAATCAAGACAGATTATCTTCCATATTTAAGTTAAAATCAGATTTAAAGCAATCCAAGAATCATGCACCAGAAACAAATGAAATATACAAGTCTATTACTCAATCATCTGGGGCCAGGGACTCCTTAAGAGTGTATGCCCAAAGTCCCCAGTAAGCTAAACTAAGAGTTACAATATAAATTATAATACATTTAATATAAACATAATGATATACAGATATTTTACATGGTTAAATGGATAACTAATGAATTGCAAGAGGGTTTGGAGGCCATTCCAAAAGATACTTGGTTAACTTATCATATAGACCTGACTTTTCCTGAGGTTCACCATATATTTAAATATTCTTCCCTTACTTTTGGAGGAAAAACCTAAATTATAAAAACGATTATCCTCGAGTGACATGACAATATTTATCTGTGGTTAAGTGAAATTATTTGGAATCTTCTAGCCATGTCTTTATAATTCCCAGCAAGTGATTATGCATACATGCAAATAGTATGTGTGAAATACTAATTGATCAGTTTTGCCATTCCACTGAGTACGTAAGTGATCCATCTCAAAAGTAGGAAGAGAGAGAATACCATGATGAACAAGAAAGAAGATCCCCATCAGAGTGCAAATGAGAACTATAAGTGACAGAGGCAGCAGAGGATACAGCACTGAGACCAAGAGATAGATCAGAGGAGCCACACTGAGACCATGAGGCAGAGTGGTAGGCCTCCCAGGCCATAGAAAAAGGGTAGAAGGCAAGGGACCACATGGCTGAGGGAGAGAGAGCGAGCTATGCCTGCCAGCAGAGTTGAGAAGATGTGTTGTAGACTAAAGAACTGTATCCTTAACATTTGGAATCTGCTAGTTTCTCTGGTCCACTACTTATTTGTCAACTTGTCAAACTGTGGTGGCTTGTGTGTTGCTGTGATGCTGAAAGATATGTCACGTGTATTTCAAATGTCAATGGTTAACATCATTATAAATGGAGAAAACATTGAAGTTGTCAAGGATTTTGTCTTCCTTGGATCCACAATCAATGCTCATGGAAGCAGCAATCAAGAGATCAAAAGACAAGTTGCATTAGATAAATCTGCTGCACAAGACCTCTTTAAAGTGTTTAAAAGTCAGGGGGGTTACATTGAGGACTAGAGTATGCCTGACCAAAGCCACTGTAATTTCAATTGAATTGGACATTGAGTAGGGGAAGTAGAAGAATTGATGTATTTGAATATTATGATGCTGGAGAAGAATATTAAAATTTATGTGTACCTCCTTAAGCTTTGACCCATTAGTGATGATTTCTTCACTCAATAAAATAAAATGAGTGGAATTCTGTGCCCTCAGCCAATGACTCCATGCCTCCCTCCATTCTTCACTTTCCTCGATTTGAGTGCTACTTGATAATCAAAATCAGTTTCTCCCTAGGTCTTTCTCTTTCATTATTAATGAACCATTTTAATGTTATAGTCATTCCCATTCACTGCAAAGAGCTTGTTTCTCAAATAATAAACAAATATTAGATTATTCCATAGCTAAATTACAGAGACAGGTAATCAAATCAATTTTACTTTATTTCTCAGCGTATTGTCAGTTTTGAGGGCTATGTTCTAGGTCTAATTGAGTTTATAATTAAAGACATTATAATTGGTATGCTTTATTATAAATATAGTATATTTATCATATTCAATGATATAATTTTCCCTTTGTGATTATTAAGATTTCATTCTAAAATGACAGAGCTACATCTGAATTTGAAAACTTAATCTTGTATATTAGTATTGCTTAAATTGTAATTAGCCATTAGTGGCAACATTTTTTGATATTTAAAACTTTTGTCTTTAAATATAAAAGTGCTTCAAGCATAGAGTTAAAATGTGAAAGGTAACTTTTATATGAACAAAATGCATATAGATACACATTTAGTATTTACTTACAAAATTTAGGTCTGAGTTTTCATCACTCTAGAGCAGGAAAAAAGAACTTATCATTGCTTAAGTCATGGTTTATAGAGCAGAACAAAAAGGTCAGCCTTTTCCAGGAGGAGATGACTAAAACTATACCAATTATGCATTTTATGGGAAAAGAAGCCAATAAAAAAGCTAAAATATTTAGCAAATTGTTTCTAGATATTTTGGTTCTAAAACTTTTTAAAGTTAACCTAAAAGTTGCTTAGGAAATAATTTTGCTTTACATTAAAATTTTGTTTCAGCAACTCAGACATTCTTACCGTTCTCGATTAAATTTAAGAGAATGAAGTATAACAGGTCTTTTTTGTTTAAGGTTCCACAAATGAAGTGTATCATCTGAACTTGCACTGACCAAAGCACCCTGCAACAAGAAGACAGTAAGTGAGCAACTTATCAATTTTAAAGTTCTTTATGTAAAGCAGAATAAAATAAGCTAATTTACTGAAATTATCACTTTTCAGATATTTTGTGGCCATATAATCTAGAAATATAAACTAGTACAGGTGTGCATATTCCAAACAGTAAGACTAATAATGCTGAGTCAAAGAAATAAGCGAAATACAGTTTACACATGGTCAGAATTATTTGCTAAGGGAATTTACCAATAGAGCTGAATAAGTATTGTGGAATCATTGTTACCACTAAGGATTTTTTTTCATTGTCTTAGGAAAATAAAGTTGCTTTGCTGTTGTTCTTTACTCACATATATATTACATAACTTTGTACAGAAGTAAATATCTAATCTAGTTATATAAATTACAACCAAGTCCCTATATTTTCAAATGTCATTCTAAAAACCTATGATAAAAGTAAACATTTATCCAATTAGAATTTAATATAACTATAAGAAGCCGTGCTGGTGTAGTGTACTCCTAATTGAAAAATTGGTAATTTGAACTTACCAGCTAGCCCATGGGAGAAAGACAGGAAGTCTGATCCCATAAAGATTTACAGTTTCCCATAAAGATTAATGGAGCAATTCTATTCTGTCCTATAAGATTGCAATTGAGTAAGAAACAATTCAACAGAAGTGAGTTTTAAAGCTCCATCAAGTACAAATAAATCTTATTTAAATACGATAGGATTTTTCCTACCTTTTAATACTGCAGAAAAAGTAAGATATGTCATTATATATCTCTAAAACTCATTCCGATTGAGTTGATTCTGACTCATACAAACCCTATAGGAAAGGGTGGAACTGCCTCTGTGAGTTTCTGAGATATAATTCTTTATGGGAGTAGAAAGCTTCATCTTTTTTTGATGGAGTGGCTGGTGGCTTCCAACTGACTATCTTGCAGTTAGTAGGTCATC
Organism: Echinops telfairi; assembly: GCF_000313985.2. NCBI lineage: Eukaryota > Metazoa > Chordata > Mammalia > Afrosoricida > Tenrecidae > Echinops > Echinops telfairi. The sequence continues at coordinate 17,382,919 of NW_022107407.1, read as the reverse complement.
ACATAAACCATTATACCACTAGAGCTCCTCATCTTTTTATATAAGCATAATTTATTTTACCGAATTAAGATAATTTTAAACTATGGTGGAACTTTTACTATAATTAAAATTTCCCCATTTAAAAAGTAAATGCTTACTTATGACACAGACTTAAACAGCCCTAGAGTATTGTCTGTGTTCCGTAAAAGTAATCTGGCAGAACCATTGTGCTCCTAAAATGTTTAAAAAATTTTTCATACCTGGCAAAATACTAGTATAAGTAATCTTTCATAGTTTATAACATTAATCATGGATATAGACCTGGCTTTCATTTCAATATGAGGAAGAGTTATCTAGGAATTCCTTGATATTTTTTTCTTCTCTAGGAATTACAAGAGAAGATAATAGGAATCTATATGATCTCTCAAAATAAGTTCTTAACTAGGAACTACAGATCGGATTGAGACATCAAAAATGTTAACAAGCAACAATGAAAAATACAACTTTCTTCTAGTTCCTAAAAGCTTCCTCCCCACCCCCACTATCATAATCCGAATTCTACCTTGCAAGTCTGGCTAGACCAGAGATGTACAATGGTACAGATAGGAACTGGAAATACAGGGAATCCAGGGTGGATGATCCCTTCAGGACCAGTGATGTGAGTGGTGATACTGGGAGGATAGAGGGAGAGTGGGTTGGAAAGGGGGAACCAATTATAAGGATCTACATGTGATCTCCTCCCTGGGGGACGGACAACATAAAAGTGAGTGAAGGGAAACGTAGGACAGGGTAAGATATGACAAAATAATAATTTATAAATGATCAAGGGTTCATGAGAGAGAGGGGAGTGGGAAGGGAGGGGAAAAAAGGAGGTACTGATCCCAGGGGCTTAAGCAAATGTTTTGAGAATGATGAGCAGACTTTAATAAACGCGAATAAAAATCTCGTAAGATCATCAGAGAAGCTGAAGAAATCCTAAGAGCTATGTCTGATGCTACAAATAGGAACAACATTAGAATTATTGGACTACTGGAGGAGGACACAACAAAGAAGTCATCTGCAACAATAGTGAGAAAATTCTTGGAGGAATTTGTACAATGAATGTACAAATGTGCTTTACACAATTGATGTATGTATGAATTGTGATCAGAGTTGTATGGGCCCCTAATAAAACGATTTAAAAAAACAACAAAATGTTAACAAGTTAGATACTAGTGACTAATTAATATAATAAAAATTTTTGGTTTTGTTATTGTTTTTAGCCTCTTCCCTTTCTTCCTTTTTTCCATTTATTTTCAGTACCTCATAGCAATTGTGCCTGCAAGGTGAAATCTGCTAGATTTGTCAGTAAGGAAGATATCATAGTTTCTAAGAAAGACTTTTGAACCATGAAGGGTAAAAAGTGAATGCAAATGTCAGAAATTATTCCTGCCCTAGGTATCTCTGATTTGAGTTTTAAAAACATTTTATTCATATTTACTATTATAAATTCTTAGAAATGTATGTGCCAAATATGAAGATATTCTTATAGCATTTCATCAATGATGTTCATTATTGATGAACAATATCATTATTAATGCCATAAGAAAGCAACCTGTTGCACCTCACTTTTTTCCCCAAGGCACTGAGCTCAATTTGATAAGAGTCTGAATTTGGTTTGGCAGAAACTCTTAAAAATATTTTTTTCCATTGACTAGCTCATTGAACGTAAAAGAGTCAAAAAGGTCTTTAGTAACCCTCAACAAATGATAGACCTACAACTTATTTTTAGTTTTACAGGTACATATTTTGTTTGTAGAGAATTCGTCATCACCATACTTCTATAAAAATAGTGGACAAGACTTCCAGGAAGATGGTGACTGAGTAACACAAACCAGAGGGACTCCGCAGAAATCAGCCCAGGAGAGTTACTAAGAGGGAAATTCAACACTGCTGATCACAAAAGGTGCATCATAAAGATAAGTAGGCACAGATCCACAAGGTTTTGAGGGGCTGAGGGCTTTGGGCTGGGAGGCTGGCTAGGGTTTGACCTTATCCCCAACACTGTCTCAGCCAGAGCTGGGAACATTTGGAACCAGTGCAGGGGCTTTAACTCAACACAGCCACAGCTTGCCACTGCCTCGAGGCAGGGATTAAACCCTTGCAGCTCAGGCAGAGGTCAGGGCTCAGCTATATTGTTACTTCTGTTTTCTTCTCTTTTCTCTATCCCCACACAGTCTCAGTGGGCTTATATTTTAATTTTTTTTTCCCTACTCTTTGTCTCTTCCAGGTTCTATCACACTCCACTGCCCACCTCCAGACCACTCCCATTAAGCTGGGGCATTTATGCCTGCCCCAACCCAGTTAGGTGAGCTACACCCTGTGCAGCGTAGTTTAAGGCTGGGGAAAGCCCAGCCTACCTCCACTAGGGGATACTCCACCCAACTTTTTCCCAGGGAATTCCTGCCTGTGTGGCTGGGGGAGCTCCTAATTTTCCTCTGTTGTCCAACGTGACTGAAGGAACTTCCTCCCACCTACCATAGTGCCTCACATGGCCTAAGGCAGCTAGGCCAACACTCGCCAAGGTTTCAAGCTGCTGCAGGAGCCTCTGCCCAACCTCTGAAGTGATCTAGCTGGCCAAGGCAATTCCACCCACTATTCTCGGTGGTCTACATCAGAACAGGCAACCCACCAGCCTTCTGGGGCACTCCCCTAAGAGGGAAGCCACAAGAGGATAAAGTGGTAAGCTAATTCCATAGTGAAATTAGCTGTAGGCAGTTCAAAGAAGCATTCCTACAAGTCTCCCAGAGAGAACCAGTGCTCTTCAACTCCCTGGAAAATGGCAACTGGCTCCTCTAAAATAATGCAATGCAAACAGCCATCAGGCCCAAAGACCTCAACGAAAAAACAGGAGAAACAAAAGGCAATGGCAGAAGATGTCCTGAACATAACGACATGCATAGAAGAAGCAGACATTGAGCCGCCACAGAAAGAAATTTTCAGAATGCTGCTTGGAGTCATACAGGATATGAGGGAAAGAATACAGAAAAATGATGAAATGATAGAGGATATGAAGTCCAGACACCACAGGGAAATACAAGAGCTTAGGGAGGAGATAACAAAAACCAGTAGCAGACACACGGACCTGGAGAATCGGATGGAGGAAGCAGAGAACCGCACCAGTGACTTGGAGGACAGCCAAGCAGATTTTAACAAACGTGAACAAAAATCACATATAATCATCAGAGAAGCTGAAGAAAACCCAAAGCTATGTCTGATGCTATGAAAAGGAACAACATTAGAATTATTGAATTACTGGAGGAGGACACACAAAAGAAGTCATCTGCAACAATAGTGAGATAATTCTTGGAGGAAAACTTCCCCAGCTTAATGAGTTAAAACCAGGCAACCATTCAGGAGGCTGAAAGAACGCTAGACTGAATCCCAAGAAGATGTCACCAAGGCACATAATAGTTAAACTTTCCAACTTTGAGGAAAAGGAGGAAATCAGGAGAGCAGCTAGGGAAAAACAAGCGATCACATATAAAGGTTCCCAAATAAGAATATGCTCAGACCTATCAGCAGAAACTATGAAGAAGAGGAGAGAGTGGAGCAACATATTCCAAAAATTGAAGGAAAACAATGCAAACCCAAGAATACTCTACCCAGCTAAATTATCGATCAAGATAGATAGAGAAGTAAGAGTCTTCCCAGACAAGGAAAAACTCAAAGAATACTTTAGAAGAAACCCAGCCCTACAAAAGATCCTTGCCGACCCAGTATGGGCAGAAGAACAACACTCACCAAGCATAAATAAGAGACTACCACATAGAAAAATCTCACCCAGAGGGCAACAAAGAGAAAACAGGCCCGAAGATAGCATTGGCTTAAGGATGGAAAGAAGTCAAGAATGATACACATACACAGATATGCACAACACACTAATAAGAAAGGAAGGTAGGAAAACACCCAACACAAAAGGCATAAGATGACATCACAGAGTCTGCAGATGGAGATTATAACCTTGAATATCAATGGCCTGAACTCAGGAATTAAAAGACCGAGGCTAGCAGACAGGTTTAGAAAACACAATCAATCAATCTGCTGCCTACAGGAGACACTTCTCAATGCTACAGAGAAAAATAGGCTGAGACTCAAAGGCTGGAGAAAGGTATACCAAGCAAACAGCTCCAAAAAAAAAAAGGAGGGATTGCAATCCTAATCTCGGATAAAATTGATCTCAAAATGCAAACCATAAAAAAGAGATAAGGAGGGACACTATATAATGCTCAAGGGAATGATAGACAAAGAACCACTAAGCAACATAAGCATATATTCTCCAAATGAGAGACCTGCTGAATACATCAACCAAACACTCCAAAATATGAAAAAAGAAATCACAACCTCAACAATTATAGTGGGTGACTTTAATACACCACTCTCTGAGAAAGATAGACCACAGGGAAAGAAACTCAACAAGGAGGGTAGAGACCTAAATACTACAATTAGACAATTTGACCTGATAGATATTTACAAAGCTTTTCATCCAAATACAAAAAAATTCACATTCTTTTCAAGTTTGCATGGCACATATTCGAAGGTAGACCACATGCTATGGCATAAGGTGAATCTACATAAATTTAAGTACATTGTTATCATACAGACCTCTCTGTCTGACCACTGTGCCATAAGGCTGGAAGTCAACAAAAGGAAGATGAAGAAAACAAGAGCAAACAATTTGAGGATGAATAACTCTCTATTGCAAAAGGAGTGCATACAGGCACAGATCAGAGACGAAATTAGGAAATATCTAGAAAACAACAAGAATAAGCACACGATATACCAAAACTTATGGGACACAACAAAGACAGTGATCAGAGGAAGTTTCATAGCAATATATGCACACCTGAACAAGGAAGAGAGACTCGTGATTGATATGCTGACACAAAATTTACAACTAGAGCAGGGTCAGCAGGACAATCCCACTAATGGCAAAAGAAAAGAAATAATAAAAATCAGGGCTGAGCTTCAGGAGAGAGAAAATAAGAAAACTATGGAAAAAATTAATGCTGTTAAAAGTTGGTTCTTTGAAAGGATAAACATAATAGACAGACCACTGGCAAACCTCCCAAAGAAAGGAGGGAACAAATTTCAAATAGCAAGAGTGAGGGATGAAAGAGGGGACATTACAACAGACCCTAATGAAATAAAGAGGATAATTATACAGTACTACAAAGGATTGCACTCCAATGAAATCAACAAGTTGGAAGACATGGACAAATTCTTGGAAAAACGATCCCTCCCTAGACTATCCCCAAAGGACATCAAGAATCTCAACAGACGCATAGCAATAGAAGAAATAGACAAGGTTATCAAGGGGTTACCAACAAAAAAATCCCCTAGCCCAGATGGTTTCACAGGAGAATTCTACCAAGCATTTAGTAAGAACTAACAGCAACCCTACACAAACTCTTCCAGAACATAGAAAAAGACAGCAAACTCCCAAACTCCTTCTATGAAGCTAGTATAACTCTGATACCAAACCTGGGCAAGTGTCCCACAAGAATGGAGAACTGCAGACCAATATCCCTAATGAACATCGATGCAAAAATCCTTAACAAAATACTAGCCAACAGACTACAAAAGTATATAAAACAAATAATTCATCATGACCAAGTGGGATTCATACCAGGGATGAAGTATTATTCATCACATTGACATGAAAAACTATAAGAACAACATGATAATATCGATAGATGCAGAAAAAGCATTCAACAACATCCAACAGCAATTCCTGTTTAAGACACTTGAGAAGATATGAATGGAAGGAAAATTCCTCAAAACAATACAAACTATATATGAAAAACCAACAGCCAACGTGGTAGTCAAGGGAGAAAATACTAACACAATCCCACTGAAAAAGGGGAATAGACAAGGATGCCCCTTGTCCCCACTCTTATTTAATATTGCACTGGAGGTTTTAGCTAACAGCATAAGGCAAAGAAAAGACATCAAAAATATTTGTCTGGGGAAGGAAAAGGTGAAACTATCATTACTTGCAGATGATATGTTTTATATACGGAAAATCCCCAAAGTTCCACAAGGGAAGTACTGGAAGTAATAGAGGAGTTTTGCAGAGTGGCAGGATACAAGATCAACAAACAGAAGTCCATCGGACTGTTATACACATCGGATAAGACCACAGAAGAGGAGATCAAAAAGGTGGTACCCTTCCCAATAGTCAAACACAAATTGAAATATCTACAGATATACCTGATTAAAAGAACAAAAGATCTATCTGGGGAAAACTAGAGAACACTATTACAAGAAACCAAGAGCGACCTCAACAAATGGAAGAATATCCCATGCTCATGGATTGGAAGACTCAATATAAAATCAGGGCTGAGATTCAGGAGAGGGAAAATAAGAAAACTATGGAAGAAAAATAAGAAAAGATGTCAGTTCTGCCTAAGGCACTATATAATTTTAATGCAACCCCGATACAATTATGCCCATCTTTCTTCAAAGAAATGGGAAAACTGATTACCAACTTCATATGGAGGGGGAAGAAGCCCAGAATTAGCAGAGAACTCCTCAAGAAGAAGGACA
>NW_022107407.1:17372163-17373368 GCF_000313985.2 Echinops telfairi | reverse complement strand
ATACGATCACTGATGACAAATGGGTGCATAAGCAAATATGGTGAAGAAAGCTGATGGTGCCCAGCTATCAAAAGATATAGAGTCTGGGGTCTTAAAGGCTTGAAGGTAAACAAGTGAACATCTAGCTCAGGAGCAACAAAGCCCATATGAAAGAAGCACACCAGCCCGTGCCATCACAAGGTGTCAAAGGGATCAGGTAACAGGCATCTTCACAACAAAAAAATCATATCATTTTGAATGAGGGGGAGTGCGGGGTGGAGACCCAAAGCCCAGTTGTAGGCAACTGTACATCCCCTTAGGTACTGGTCATGGGGAGGACACAAGCCAGTCAGGGTGCAGCGTAGCAACGATAAAACATACAACTTTCCTCTAGTTCTTAAATGCTTCCTTTCCCCTCCAACCCCCCACTATCATCATCCCAATTCTACCTTACAAATCTGGGTAGACTAGAGAATGTACACTGGTACAGATAGGAACTGGAAACACAGGGAATCCAGGGCAGATGATCTCTTCAGGACCTGTGGTGGAGGTGCGATACCAGGAGGGTGGAGGGAGGGTGGCGTTGAAAGGGGGAACCAATTACCAGGATCTACATATAAGCTCCTTCCTTGGGGACGGACAACAGAAAAGTGGGTGAAGGGAGACATCGGACAATACAAGATATGACAAAATAATAATTTACAAATTATCTAGGGTTCATGAGGGAATGGAGGGGAAAAATGAGGAGCTGATGCCAGGTCCTAAAGTGGAGAGCAAATGTTTTGAGAATTATGAGGGCAATGAATGTACAAATGTGTTTTACACAATTGATGTATGTATGGATTATGATAAGAGTTGTATGAGGCCCTAACAAAATAATTTTTAAAAAATAGTGGATATGTAGACTACTAAGTGACTTAAGAGCTGTATATACAAATGTATATGGATATATAAAGAGAGAGAAATGAGTCAAAATATAAACAAATAAAAATATTATTTCATGGAAAATAATGACAAGATATGAAGTTGAATGGCTCACAAAATTTAAGTTGGTGGGGAGAAGGATATATCTGACCAGAGCACACAGGAACAGATGACGGGGGAGGAGGAGAGACTGGAGCACATCCTGACCCACTAGGCCAAACAGAGCAGCCAGTCCACAGAGAGGACCACATGGCCAACCCCACTAGGAGACGAGATGCTCCTCACTGGCCCATGGCCCTGCG
>NW_022107407.1:17359280-17370468 GCF_000313985.2 Echinops telfairi | reverse complement strand
AGAAAATGTTTTGAGAAACAATGTACAAATGCGCTTTACACAATTGATGTGTGTATGGATTGGGATAACAGTTGTATGAGCCCCAAATAAAATGATTTTTTTAAAAGAAAAAAAAAATTGAAGTTGGTGGGAAGAGGGATAATATAACGAATTAGAATTTAGAGAGAGAGAAGATAGAATCTAAAGTCTTACTATAGGCCAAAGAAGCTAAGTTTTCATTGGCCGATAGTAATACTTTAGATTGCTTTATGTTATTTAAAAGTGTAATGTGTAAATTATGCTACATAGTCAAGACAACAGGATATTCTGATGTATATCATATCTTTCATTAAAATGTAAAGAATTGATAAATACAAAAATGTTATCTTTTATTAAAAATGTGTCCAGGAATAATGCTGTATAAATTTGGATTTTTAAGCAGTTAGAGCCATGCTATAAAAACACATTACATCATTGAAGAAATGTGTGTGTTTGAAAGAGTGAAGGAAGCAATCATTTAAAAGCCTTACCTCATTGATTAAGAATTGAAGTTGCAGGACCGCTGCGCCACTTTCATGTTGGCAATAACAATCCACACCAGCTCTCCCAAGTCTAATATAATTAAAGTCAAGGATGCTAATATTTTAATTTTGAACGATTTTATTAAGACATAACCCAGCCATCATACCATACAACAGTTCACTCATCTCAAGAAGTATTGTATAATCGCTACCACAATCAGTTTCAAAACATCTTCCTTTTTGTATTCCTAGACATTAGTTCCCCAATAGCCAAACCCTTAATCTAGTTATTGCCTATAAATTCACCCATCCTGGGTTCCATATACCAAAAAACAAAAAATAATGCAAAACAGAATCAAGAAAGCTATCAATGAAAAACAAATCATTTGAAAAGAAAGTGAGAAAATATTAAAAACCAGATCAAACTCTGTGTGTCAAAAGGGAGATCAAATAATAAGGTTTTAACCTTTCAAGTCAGATATTTCATTTTAATCTACTATAATCCTTTCTACAATACTCTCTGACAACCAGGCTATTCTCATCCTTTGATTATAGCAGAGGAAAATCACTGGAGGCTTATTCTATGTGTAGATCCTGTAAATGTATTTTGGGACTCCATTGTCATCACAGCCTTCTGCAAACCAGAATTTCACAATTTAAGCCCTGATACAATTATTTCCTTCAGAAGAATACTAACAAAGTATATAGATACTAACAAAAAATATAGATAGTAATGTCTAATACTCTAGCAGTATAGAATTAGCATTACAACTTTGAAAGAGAATACTTTCTACACATGAAATAAAATAGGAATAAAAAATCCAGACACACTTCATCTTATTTTAATTTTGTTTAAATGATTAAATACTTCCTTCATTAAATAAATTCAACGAGACAAGTATCTTAATGTAAGAAATAAAATCAGAAGATTCATTAAAATGTTTATGCAAATATTCTTATAATATTAATGTATACAAAAACTTTCAAAGTATAACTGAAAACCAGAGACCACAAGTGTAATCATGTATTAAAATAATATATTATTAGTCATTGTTTATATTATATAAATAGTACTAAATATCATTTTAAAAAACCAGAGTAGAGGTAGGAGTAAAGAAGGAAGAGGAGGCAGATATGAAAACCCAGTGGAACAGAATTCATGTATCAATTCTATGCAAATTGATGTGATATAGTTTATATACTTATTTGTTATTTGTTCCCTTGCATAAATATGTAAATTACGAGACCGTTTACTTCCAGTCATAACAAAGAAACAAGGGCGATCTTTATCATTCTTTTGAAACTATTAAAAATACGCATCAAATTTAATTAACAACAGTTTTCAGGAATTGAATATCAGGTATGTCCCATAAGAAAAGGAGGGGGGGAAAAGATGAGCCTGGTGATTTGCAGAGCTCACTGCCTAAAGAGAACACAGTAGGGAAACTCATAAGGAATCTGGCATCTGAGAGCTAGAAAGGAACAACCCAAAAAGAAGCAATACCTACCAAAGGTGAGGCATTTTTCATGTTCTCCCCAGTCAGAATGGAAAACACCTGAATGCATGGGTATTGTGCAGGGTACTTAGAAGACAATTGCCTCAGTATTATGGAAAGTTCATCACTAGAATAAAGGCTGCTTTGATCCTGCCTATTAAAACTTAGAAACATGTCTCTATAAGATGAAACTATTTCCACAGAATTTAATTGCATCCCAGGACAAAGTCCAAAGTATAGAAATATAATATGTGCCCTCACGTTGGCTCTGACCCATCGTGACCATCTACACAACAGAATAAACACCACCCAGTCCTGCATCATCCTCACAATTGTTCCTATGCCTAAGGCCATTGACGCAGCCACTGTTTCAATCCATCTTGTAGAGGGCCTTCCTCTCCTTCACTGCCCCTCCACTTTAGCAAGCATGATCTCTTTCTCCAGGGACTAGTCTCTCCTGACAACATGTTCAAAGTATGTAAGACGAATCCTGCCATTCTTGCCTCTGAGAGCACTCTGGTCTCACTTCTTCTAACACAGATTAGTTTCTTTTAGCAGTCCACGGTACTTTCAATATTCTTCTCCAGCACCACAATTCAAATGCATCTATTCCATATTCAATGTCCAGCTTTCACATACAGATGAAGCAATGGAGAATACCATGGCTTGGGTCAGGCACACCTTAGTCAAAGTAACATCCTTGCTTTCAATACTCTAAAGAGGTCTTGTGCAACAGATTTACTTAATAGAATACATCTTTTGATTTCTTGACTGCACTTCTATGAGCATTGATTGTGGATCCACACAAGGCAAAATCCTTGGCAACTTCAACTTTTTCTTCATTCATTACCTATTGTTCCAGATGTGAAGATTTGGGTCTTCTTTACATTGAGTTATAATCCATACTGAAGGCTACATGCCTTGAACTTCATCAGCAAGTGCTTCAAGTCATCCTTACTTTCAGCAAGAAAGGTTATGTCATATGCATATAGCTGGTTGTTAATAAGCCTTCCTCCCATCCTGCTGCCACATTCTTCTTCATAGAAGCCAGCAAGGGCATGGAAACTCTCAGTGAGATTAATGGAAAAATTGCCATGATAGACTAGCATATACCAACAAAAATAAGGATAGCACATAACATTTTCTTCTATTGTACATAAGATGGCTATGAGTCAGCATTCACTCAACAACCGCTTAACAATTGTGGTAGTTACATGAGTTGATGTCAACCTGATGGTATAAGAAAGGGTGGGCTCTGATAGTTAGGTTTTTGTGCCCCTAAAAACAAGTTTTTGTGCCCCATAAGAAAATGTTTTTTAGCCTGTCAATCAGGCTGCAGCTTTATTGAAGAGCAAAGAAGATAAATGGCTCTCCAAGGCCAGCCTCTTTCTCTTTTGCTCCCTGGAGGAGGCTCACACTCTCTCTCTGCTTCACCTTCTTATTGACCAGCTACTTTGAGCCATGCTGATGGTAGCCAAAGCCCTGGAGATGTGTCCACTGCCACTGGATGTACAAGACTTTGCACCCACTGGCCTGTGATCTTCCTGCATTCTGCATCATTATGTGTGGCCATATGAATCTGAAGATGGATTTATGGACTAGTATCAGACTTATGGAATGGTATGAGACTTATTTATGGGCTTGATATGGTCTGGGCTGGGATGCTTGCTTGATATATAATTACTTCTTGATATAAAGCTCTCTCTTACACATTTATGAGTATCCCTGGATTTGTTTCTCTAGTCAACCCCGTCTAACATATTGATCTATAATGTATCTATTATCTATGATTTAAAATGTTTCATAGAAAGGAATAAATACTAAAAGTAAAATAAATAACAGTGCACTATAAGACAATGCCAAATAACTTAATACATTTTTAAGGCAAGGAAGCAAAATATTTGAAGAAAACAAGATAAAGAAAAACAGACAAAAGTTAAATAAAATTAGGAAAATTATACCTAAAGTCATTGTAAATATCAATAAAAATATAATTATTTTAAGTTATTTTAAGAGCTGAAATATTACTGGCCTGATAGACTGATGAAACTCCTAAGATTATGGCTTTTGGTTACCTTTCAAGCATGTAATCAAGCACACCTCTGACCCAAGTTTTTGATAAACCATAGGCAGGTATGTAAGATGCACAATAATTCCAGGAAGGTAGGCATTCCCTTGAATAAACAGTCATACAGGACCAAAAAGATAGCATTTGACTAGGGATAAGGATCACAAGATAGGAAAGAACAAGAAATAATTCAAATATTTAATAAGTATGGTAAGAGGATACAACCTTGACCACACTTTTCCTGATTTTAAACCATACGGTATTCCCTTGTGTATTCACACAATTACCTCTTGATCCATGTACAGGTTTCACATGAATACAATGAAGTGTTCTGGAATTCCCATTCTTTTCCAAACTACCCATAGTTTATTATGATCTACTCAGTCAAATTCCTTGACATAGTCAATAAAAGACAAGTAAACATCTTTCTGGTATTCTCTGCTACGAACCAAGATCGATCTGACATCAGCAAGATATTCCTTATTCCATGTCCTCTTTTGAATCTACTCCTGAACCTCTTGGCAGTTCCCTGTCAATATACTGCTGCAACCATTGTTGGATGATCTTTAGCAAAATTTACTTCCATGTGATATCAATGATATTGTTCTTTAATTTGAGCATTCTGTTGGGTCACCTTTCTTTGGAATTGGCACAAATATAAATCACTTCCAGTCAGTTGGCCAAGAAGCTGTCTTCCAAATTTCCTTTGATCACTACTATTCAAAAGTATAGTAGAAGTTATAAACAAGAAATTAAGCAAAGGCAGGCAGGGAAGAGGAAGAGGAGAAATATAAATCATTGGAATTAAAAAAAAAAGTAAAACTATAGCATTCACACATGACATTGTTCTATATATAAACTCAACTTCCTTCTAGTACATTACAAATCATAGCAACCCTACAGAACAGAGTAGAACTTCCCCTTTGAGTTTTTAAAACTTTTATATTTTTATGGGAACAAACAGCCTCATCTATCTCCTGAAGAGCCACTAGAGGGTTTCCACAAGAAGAGAATTAGAGCTAATGAAGAAATTCAGAGAAATCAGCTGTATTTGTATACACCCACAAGAACAATTTCAAAAGAAAATGATTCTACTTGTAATAGCAATTCCACTTATAATAGCATTTAATAGAATAAGATATATAGGAATATATTTAAAACCAAAGAGGTGAAAGACTTGTACACTGAAAACTATATACTATAGCTGACAGAAATTATTATAGACTAAATAAATGGAAACACATCCTGTGGTCATGAATAAGATTTAATTTTTAACCCAAATTGATCTTCAGCCTCAGCATAATCTGTATCAAAACAACCAGTTTGTGGACATTAAAAAACCAGTCATTGAAGTTCAGATTAAATTCCTAGAACTTCAGACCTTGTAGTTAGCCCAGTAAGTAACCACTATACCACCAGGGCTCCTTGCTGGGGAAAGGCCAGCCCCCCACAACTAATTGCAGGTTCAGTAGGAGCAATTGTAAGGTTAAGATATATAAAGATTATAATAAAATCATAGCATGAGAGATAAAAGAGAGATTGAAATAATGAAGTCAGACGCATTTCATGGTAGCATGCTCATCTCAGCCCTGCTTGGTGGTCCTTGTGGAGATGGGAGACCCGGAGGACAGGAGAGAGGGGGAGGGGAAGGAAGACAAGGGGAAAGGGAACAGGGGAGCTAGGATGGGGGAGGGGAAGGGGGAGTGAGGAGCCAGAGAGAGGTGAGGGAGAGCTGGAGGGAGTGAGGGGGTAGGAGAGGAAGGGTATGAGGGAGAGTGCCAGGGTGAGAGGAGGGGAGGGAGAGGGCTCTTTATTGCTAACAAGCTTATATATCTTTGGGGGGGGGGCGTGCAGGCCTCCTAATTACAGGTAAAGACATCCATCACAGAAAGGGGTTGCACTATAGGTTATAAAGTAATGAGAGGGGGATGATCTAGGGGAATCCATGCAATAGGAAGGAGAGGTTGTGTGTGTGGGGGGGGTACACTTGTGACAGAATGGGTGGATCCTAGATTCAGGATGGCAGCCTAACTTTGGATGTCACTGAGCAGGTTTGACTTGTTCTCTGGGTCTCTATAGAAACCATTATCAGTAGAGTGGTAGAGTGTAAACCCCACCTACAGGGACCAAACCTATGGCCACAAGCCTTTAGCATAAGTAATCCATTGTCCTTAACAGCAGGGAGTGGGCCCCTCTTGTGGTGGGAGGAGACAGTAGTCTGGCAACTGACTGCCTTCAGGGAGGTTGTCTCTAAGCATCTGACCTCCCACCATGTGATGACAAATAGTCTCTAATGTTTGGCATATCTTTGGGGTGAGAAAACTCTGGGGAAAAGTCTCTTTATAATCCCACAGCTCCTCGTAAAAAGAACAGATCTCCTTAATCTGGTCACAGCCATGATACAATTGAGGGGAATTTCATTCAAGATGCGGCCTACTCTTAATATAAATTTACAGTGTGTGGAAGGTTGCTCATGTCTACTGCTGTTACTGGATCAAGCATCTGGTTCATCGACCTCTTGTTATATTGCCCACTGGTAGCAGATTGACTATATAGGCCACTTCCATCATAGAAAGAACACTGTTTTGCTTTTACTGGAACAAACACATTCTCTGCATATGGATTTCCCTTCTCTGCATCCAATGATTCTTTCCAAACTACCATTCACAAACTTACACAATACCTTATCCACCAGCATGGTACCCTGCACAGCATCACTTCAGATCAAGGGGTTCATTTTACAGCAAATGAAGCACAACAATGGGCCCATGATCATGGAATTCCCTGGTCTTACTGTGTTCCCCATTGTCCTTAAGCAGCTGGCTTGATAGAAAGATGCAGTGGACCTCTAAAGACACAATTACAGTACCAGCTAGGTGGAAAAATATATAAATCTATTTCTATATACATAAACATACAAGTATCACTGGTTTTGCTTCTCTAGAAAACCCAGCCTAACACAACATGGATGACAAGTCCATTCAATATGTAAAGAAGTCTCTTCAATAAATAGCCCTGGGACAAACAACGGGATCTAGATACGCAAAAAAACACATTAGCCCTATGTCATACACCATGTATGAAAATTAACTCAATATGAGTCAATGGCCTTAATACAACCACTAACACCTAAAACTCTTAGGAGACAACATAAGGATAAAAGAGTTTTTTAACAATGAATTCTTAGATATGACCCAAAAAGCACAAGAACAAAAGAAAAAATCAATTGGATTTAACCAAAATTACTAACTTTTGCTCACCAAAGGACTTTATCAAGAAAATGAAGAGACAACTTACAGAATAGAAGTAAATATTTGGTTATCATATAGCCAGTAAGGGTTTAATATTCAAAATATATATTATATAACAACATATTTATATATGAGACAACTCCTGTAACTCAATAACGACAACAACAAAGTTAATTTAAAAATGATTCAATGACTTCAATAGACATTTCTTCAAAGAAGATATTACAAGGAGCTAATAAGCCCAGGGAAAGATGACATTGAGCTATCCGTCCTTGGGAAAATGCAAACCAAGGCCACAAAGAGATATAATCTCATACTCATTAGGATGGCTATTATAAAATATTTTTAAGAAGAGAAAATAACAGCTGTTGGCAAGGAGGTAGAATAATTGGACCCGACTGTTTTGCTAATGGGAATGCAAATAGGGTAGTCTCCGTGGAAAGCAGGTTCTCAAAAGATCAACAGAATTCCATGTAATCCAACAATACCAATTCTAGGTACATATCAAAAGATCTAAAAGTGGGGTCTCAAGCAGTTATTTTTATACCACTGCAACATAATCCACTATAACCAAAAGGTGGAAACAACCTATGTCCATTAGGAGATGAGTTGCTAAACAAAATATTGTCTTTATATATGGGAAAATTTTATGAATGTACATACAAGAAAATACTATTCAGCCACTTACGAGAAAGTTTTGATACATGTTACATTATAGGTCAACCTTGAAAACATGATAAACTATATTGCACACAGACACACACACAAAATATACAGAGTGATCCCACTTATATATAAAAGATCTAGAATGGGCAAATTTATAGATAAAAGTTTATTAATGATTACCAGGAATTGATAATAAACCATTACTTTGTTAATGGTTTATTGAATGATACCAGGAATTGATGGAATACCCATTGAAATGTTTCAAAAAGCTAAAGAAACCCTGGATGAATTCACTCATCTATGCCAGAAAAAATTGAAAGAACAGCCACCTGGCCAACTGATTGATAGAGATCCATATTTGAGTCCATTCCAAAGAAGAGTGACCCAACAGAACACTCAAACTACAAAACAGTATCATTGATATCGCACATAAGTAAAATTTTGCTTAAGACCACCCAACAAGGGTTATAGCAGTATATTGACAGGGAACTGACAGAAGTTCAAGCTGGATGCAGAAGAGGATATCGAACAAGTGATATAATTGCTGATATCAGATGGATATTGGCTCAAAGCAGGGAATATAAGAAAGATGTTTACTTATGCTTTATTGATTATGGTTCAACTGTGTGAACCATAACAAATGGTGGATAACCTTGAGAAGGATAGAAATTCCAGAACACCCTTGTGCTCACAGGGAACTTGCACATGGATCAAGAGACACTTCTATGAACAAAACAGGGAATATTGTATGGTTTAAAATCAGGAAATGTATGCATCAGGATTGTATCTTCTCATAATACTTGTTCATTCCTTATGCTGAGAAAATCATCAGAGAATCTGGATTATATGACAAAGAGTTAGCATCACGATTAGGAAGGCTTATTAACAACCTGCAATATGCAGATGACACAACTTTGCTTGCTGAACATGAGGATGACTTGAAACACTTGCTGATGAAGATCGAGGAATGTAGCCTTCAGTATGGATTATAACTCAATGTAAGGAAGATCAAAATCCTCACATCTGGAACAATAGGTAGCATCGTAATAAATGGAGAAAAGTTGGAAGTTGTCAAGGATTTTGCTTTGTGTGGATCCACAATCAATGCTCATAGAAGCAGCAGTCAAGAAATCAAGAGATGTATTTCATTAGGTAAATCTGCTGCATAAGACTTCTTTAGAATATTGAAGAGCAAGGATGTTACCGTGAGGATAAGATGTGCCTGACCCAAGCCATGATATTCTTCATTGCATCATATACATAAGAAAATTGGACATTGAATAAGGAATATCATAAAAGAATAGATGCATTTGAATTGTGGTACCAGAGAAGAATATTGAAAGTACCACAGACTACTAAAAAGACAAACCTACCAGTATTGGAAGAACTAAGACCAGAGTACTTCTTAATGGAAAAGAGGGCAAGACTTTGTCCTACATACTATGGACATATTGTCAAGAGAGGCCAGTCCTTGGAGAAGGACATCATATTTAGTAAAGTGGAGGGGTGGCCAAAAAGAGGAAGGCCCCTGATGAGATGGATTGACACAGTCGCTGTATCAATGGACTCAAGCATAAGAACAATTGTAAGGATGGTGCAGGACCGTGCAGTGTTTCCTTCTGTTGCACATAGGGTTACTATAGGTCGGAGCAGACTCAACGGCACCTAACAATAACAAGGACTGGAAGGTGGAGGGTAACTGGAAGTGATTGCTCAATTAAAACAAAGTTTCTCTTTTGAGTGATGAATAATTACTTTAAATAGATTTTGGTGATGGTTGTAGAATATGGTGAATACTATTGAGTTACACACATAAATGGTTAAAATGGAAATTTTTTTGTTTACTCAAGGGGGCTTTAATTAGTTCATGGAAAAATCCCACTATCTTTTTATTCCAATTTTCCATGAACTTTCTGAAGCGAGCTCCCTCATATATTTTACCAAATAAAATTATTTTTAAATGATAACTGTTTTTAAAAAGCATAACAATAAACTGTGTGGTTAGAAAACATATAAAGAGTAAAATACATGTCAAAAATAGCACAAATACTTGAAAGAAGGGAAATAGAAAAACTGAAAAGTTAAATATAACAAATAAAAACAAATTAAATATTATATTCATATTGAGTTGATAGTATAAATATACCCAATATACTATAAGCTATAAAACAAAAGCCATAAAGAAAGAGCTTTTGCTAATAACCAACAAAGAATATAAAACCTAAAAATCATTAAAAAAAAAAAGTCAACCCAAAGGAAGGGAGAAAAGGGAGAAAAATTGACAAGAAATAAGAGGGGAAAAAAATGGCAAGGTGATAAATTTAAATCCAACCATGTCAATAGCCACATAAAAGGTAAAAACTGTAAGTATATGAACTAAGACAGTAATCATCAGATTTTATGGAAAAGCAAGACCCAACTATATATAAACCACTTAAAAAATACAAAAAAACGGTTAAAACTTTAGGAAAATAGCTAAAGATATACCATGCTAATATTAATCCAAAGATAAATGGAAAAACATGTCAATGTAAGATCAAGTAGATTTCTGCTCACTGAGGAGGTAGGCAAAGGACCTGAACAGAAGTTTCACAGGGCAGAAATCCGAATGGCCAATAAACAAATGAGTAGATGTTCCCAATCTTTAGCCATAAGAGAAATGCAAAGTAAAACAACAATGAGGTACCACCTACCACCCTCAAAGTTAGCCCAATTCAAAAACTCAGAAAGCAACAAGTTTTGGAGGGGATGTGGGCAATCAGGAACTCTCATCCACTACTGGTAGAACTATAAGTAGGTACTGCCACTATGGAAATTGATCTGGTGATATCTAAAACAGATGGAAATTGAGTTACCATACGAGCCAGCAATCCTCCTACTGGGCATACACACAAAAGAGGCAAGAAACAAACCACGGCCAGACATCTGTGCTCCAATGTTCATTGCAGCACAGTTCACAATTGCAAGGAGTTGGAAACAACCAAAATTTCCATCAGCTGACGAGTGGATTAAAAAACTGTGGTACATACATTCAATGGAGTACTACGCATCGCTAAAAAGCAATGGTGAATGTATGAAACACATCACTGCATGGGAAGAACTGGAGGAAATCATGCTAAGCAAAGTAAGCCAAGCACAAAAGGACAAGTACAACATGAGTCCACTGAGGTAAGCTTAAAAAGAAAAATTCAAAAGGGGCATAGGGAA
>NW_022107407.1:17328433-17354505 GCF_000313985.2 Echinops telfairi | reverse complement strand
CGCTTTACACAATTGATGTGTGTATGGATTGGGATAACAGTTGTATGAGCCCCTAATAAAATGTTAAAAAAGAAAAAAATAAAGAAAGAAAAAAAATTAATAAATAAAAACCCTCACCCCAAACTGCTGAGCATGACTTCCCAGACCTTTTGGCCAAGGCCATGGAACCTCATCTGGGAGCTGCCCCCCCTAATAAAGCTATTTCTGTTTCTGCTCTCCCTTGTCCTGTCAGTTATGTCTGTCTTCCTCCCTGTTCCTCAGTTCCACTTTACATAAGCAACTTGACGTAACTGGCATTTACAGAGTACTCTACCCAAGAAAAGGAACTCTGGTAGTGTAATGTTTAGGCGTTGGGCTGCTACTCATAAGGTCAACAGCTCAAAACTATCATGGGGTCCTTGTGAGAAGAGGCTTTCTACTCACATAAAAAGTTACAGTCCTCGAAACTCACAGGGGCAGTTCGACCCTGTGCTAGAGGGTCACTATGGGTCAGCATCAACTCTATGGCAGTGAGTGAGAGCTACCCAACAATAATAGAATTTATTTCTTTTCAAGTGTAAAGGAGCACTCACTAATACAAAAAATATTCTGGACTATAAAAGTGGTCTTAAAACATTTAAAAGTATTAGAATCATACAGAGTATGTTCTTTGTGTGATTTTAATACACAACAGCATTAAAACAGCAATTAATAACAAATAACCAGAAAAACACCAGGTGTTACAAACTACTGGTGAGAAAAAGAAATCACAGGAAAAATTAGAAAATATTTTTACCATAATAAAAACATGCCAGCAAAAGTTGTAAGATGCAATTAAAGCAGTATTTTGAAGAAAATTCAGATCTTATGATGCATATATTAAAATGTTTTACGTTCCTAAATCAGTAATCTAAGTTTTATTCATAAAAGCTATTTTGAAAAGAGCAAATTAATCCCAAAGCCAGCAAAAGAAAAATAACAATGATAAATACATAAATATATGAAACAAAATAAAATAACAATAAAGATATTCCATGAAACCAAAATCTGGGCTGAAATTCAATGAAACATAAGTCAAGATTGATCAAGACAAAATGAAAGAAGAGCCAATTTTCCTATCTAAGGAATGAAGGAAAGCTAATACTACAAAACTTTCAGACATTAAAAGATAATAAAGAAATTTTATGAAAGAATGTCTTCAATGAATTAGACAAACTAAATGAAACGGACCAATTCCTTGGAAAGCACAAATTCCTGAAGGAGAAACAAAATTTAATAGCCTCTATCAATTGAGATTAAAATTGCAATTAAAATTCTTCCCTCAAAGAATACATAATGACCAAATGACATCACTGGTGAATGCTACACAGAATTTGTAGGAGAAAAAAATACCAATTATACAAAATGATTGAAGAACATCAAATAATAACTAATATTTTCCAACTCATTTAGTACACCACTACCCTAACACCAAAAGCAGACAAAGATATAGCAACAAAATATCCCTAGGGAACTCTTATACATGTCCCACCCCCTGGTTGCAATAGAAAACGCAGGCCTGTCTCTTTTCTTGCTCTTTCAAACCAGTTTAGACCTGCCTGAGAGGCCTACCCTGATCTCCCCAAAGACTTAATTCACGTAAATATTAAGCACTCTTATTATGTATATAGACAAATTAGTCTCCACATCCAGATTAAATTTTAGGTGAGGTCCATCTGCCTCGGTAGGTAAATGTACCAACTAGAAATCACCTAAACTTTGCATAATTAAATAAATGCACTATTGAAAAATAGGTTGCATTGTCCACAGTATTGTCAGCACAGACCTACCAACTGATTTTGAAGAGATTATGAGTCAGAATTGCATTGATGACAGTGAATTTGAGTTTTTCTTAAAGAAGTTTACTCGATCTCTCTATTTGGTAAAATGCTAAGTTACAAGGAAGAACCCAATTCTTCAAAGATAATAGCAAAATTGGTAAGGTCTTATTTGTCAAGGAAGCAATTAAGAGTGAGTGAAATTTGGTGGTATTTCTATTTTATGGTACTATTAGCTAAAAACAATTTAGGAGCAAAATATGTTTTTAACTACTTTTCTAGAAAACTTTCTAAAGAAAACTTGCAATTAACATTCATTTACTACTTAGCTAAAATATAGTATTTAATAGTTCTACATTTCAAAATAATATCTGGAACTTAGTTTCCTAGTTCTATTTTAATAGTATCTAAGAAACTTGCATGGAATCCACTTTAAAACACAAAATATGTATGCAAAAATACTATTGTCAGTAAGACAAAATATTAGTTCAAGTACTTCTTAAAGTGATAATTTTTTAATCAATTTAATTCACGTTTTCACAGTCAGTTTTATACTTTTGAGGGGTGATACTAAGTTTATTTAATTATAATTATCATTTTAATTATAAAAATATGTGCCAATAAAATTGTTGGGGAAAAAAAGAAATGTTCATGGGACTCAAAAGTATAGAATTTTACTTAAAAGACTATAATTTATTTTTCAATTATTGTGTTCAATTTTTACTTTGAAGAAAATGTAACAATTATCACTAAAAGTAGAATGATAATTACAGAGTACTTATTAATTTTATACCAAGTGGGTAAATAGTCTATAAAAATCACATATATTCATTATCTAGTGGATAATAAAGTGACCAACATATCTCTAATATCTAAATTTAATAATTCCTTTTTGGATAGTTTTTTGGCATAAAATTTGCATTTCATACAATTTAATATTTCAATCATATTAAGAAGAGTTGTGCAATCACCACAACAATCAATTTTAGAACATTTTCTTCTTTCTGTACCCATTGTTATTAGCTCCTCATTCAACCAATTACTGTACCTATAAATTTACCTATCCCAGATTTCATATATAGAAATTCATTAAAAAAAAACAAGAGAACAAAAATAACAGCACTGACAAAACAAAGCAGAGAGAAACCTCAAAAAGAAAGCAAAAAATATTAAAAATGGAAACAACTTTAAAATGGATCAAAGGAGACATCTAATAATAAGGTATTACAATTTAACCTAACTACATCTGCCATAATTGACTTTATGATGCTCTTTGTCTGATAGCAAAGCCAAACTATTCACATCCTAGACTATGGTTAATGGGATTCAACAGAGGCTTCATCAATGTGGGTATCCTGCAAATGGATTTGGGGCTGTCACTGTTATCTATAACCTTCTGCAAACGGAGTGTTCAGAATTTAAATTGGGATACCATTCCTTCCTTCAGGATTGGATTCTATTATATACAATCATTGGATCATGTGTTTCTTCTGTGTACACTTAGTTGATGGCTCACAGCTTGCTTTAAGACCCCAGATGCAACTCTTTCTCATTGCTGGGCACCATAGCCTCCATATCTTCAGTGATATTTTCATGTGGGTAGTAAGTAGGCCTGAAGTTATCTGCCTTACCAAATCCTTCTTTGTCTTCTCTATACTATCTTAGTAGTGGCAATACTAGCTATAAGATGGTCAGGCTAGTGACCTGATTGTTATCCTTGATTCTACTCCAAATCCAACATATTATCTTTGTCATTTATACTTTCAAATATCTCCCTAACATATTTTTGTCCATTCGTAATGATATTATTATCCTTTCCACATTATCGTTCCTTCTTAATTGCTCTCTTTTGTTTCTGATCTATTTTCTATAATACCTCCTGAGTGCTGTATACAGTGCAATTCTTATTCCACTCCTTTGAGAATAATATCCAAATTCCTTACGAGGTCTTTCATGAATTGGTTACTACTTACCTCTCAACTTTTTCCATCCTTAAATTCTTCTTACTTGTAATAATGATACAGTGGGGTAAAGGGTATAAACACAATGTATATCAGTTCAGTTCTATAGTCTGATTTGCTATGTTGGTCTTAAAAGTCTGCTTCTAACCCATTTCTAACTCCTTCAGTGAATTTCCCAGTAACTATTTAATAAATTCTTTTTCTACTTAATTATACAGCTAGTTTCTACTATTAATCGGTGAGAACCACAACTGATACAGAAATTATTATGAGAAGTGAAGTAATGAAAAAGAATAGAACCTATATGTGTAATTAGCTAACTAGAAGAGACAAAATAACAGAAGAGAGCTGAAAACACTGCAAACTGGGAATTTAGTGACCCTTGGAGAAACATGTGATTATACTGTTGTTTATTATACTTCGGGCAATAAATCATATGCAGGGCAAGATTTGTGTATTAGATAACCAATAAAAGTTGGCACATTCTGATAATTTTTATAGTCTTCAGAAAAGATATGTAGAAAAAGATAACACAAAGCTTGTCAGTAATACAGGAAGAAATGGAAGAGGATACGTGTTTTGCAGGTATTTATTCCAAATTCATGATCCTTCTTTTCATTTACTAATGTGTTTCCTACATAGAAAAATTTTTAATTTCAATAAAGTTGTTGTTAGATGTCATTGAGTTAGTTCTGATCCATAGCAACTTCATGTTAAACAGAACGAAACATTGCTCTGTGCTATGCCATCCTCACAATTGTTCCTACGCCTGAGCCCATTGTTGCAGCTACTGTGTCAATCCATCTCGTTTAAGGCCTTCCTCTTTTTCGATGCCCCTCCACTTTACCAAACACAATATACTCTTCCAGGGACTGGTCTCTCTTCACAATATGTCCAAAGTACAGAAGATAAAGCCTTTCTATCCTCGCCTCTAAGGACAACTCTGGTCATATATCTTCCAAGACAAATAAGTTTGTCCTTTGACCAGTCCATGCACTTTCAATATTCTTCTCCAGCACCACAATTCAATTGCATCTATTCTTCATCATTCTTCTTTGTTCAATGTCCAACTTTCAGATGCATATGAGGCTACTGAAAATGCCATGGCTTAAGTCAGGTGCATAGTAGTTCTCAAAGTAACATCCTTGCTTCTCAATACTCTAAAGAGATTTTGTGCAGCAGATTTACCTCATGGAACTTATCTTTTGATCTCTTGACCACTCTTTCCATGAACACTTGATTGTGGATCCAAGCAAGACAAAATCCTTGTCAACTTCAATCTTTGCAAGTATTTTGTCTGCTGCAGAGTTCAGCAGTGCAAAAGAATCCTTTTGATGCAATTAACAAGTTGGGTGAATCTAAAGGCCTTATTCTAAGTGAAAAACAATCCAGCCTTAAAGTGTCAAATATTTTATGAATCAATTTATATGACAATCTCAAAAAGAAAATAATTATTATGGTAGAGAAAACAATCATTGTTATGGATAGAGAAACTAGATGACTTCAAAGAAATAACACGAGGAATTTACTTCGGGAGTGTGATGAAATTTTTCTATTTCCTGACTATAGTTAATATTTCACTTCTATCAGGAGTAGAGTATATACAATACACAGCCCAGCAGGAAAATAGACATACATAAGTATCTGGCTTTCAAGCTACACCACAACAGAGATACTGCTTGTTGTAAAAATAAAATGGTGTCAAGTAAATGACCTTAGCTTCTACCTTAAGCAACAAGAAAATGATTAGTAAATTAAACTCACAGTTAACACCAGAAAGACAACAACAAAAAAAGATCGAAGCGGGATTAAAAAAAAAAAGAACAAAGGAAAATACTACAGAAATCAAAAGCTCTCTTGTAGAAACCAAAACAATTGATAAACTTCTAGCAATACTTGTAAGAGTAAAGAGAAGACACAAATTATCATCTTACAACTATCAAAAGCATATAAATAAATCAGACAATGTAGATCTTTGTAATAGCTACTCAATAACAATGCACTTTAATTGTTACTGTTTCACTTATGTGCATGCTTAAGGAAATGTAACCAGTATAAATATGAACCCAAATAATGAACTCAAAACCAAGGATACATTCGTATAGCACCCGTTCTTGTACCAATAGCCAAGATTTTCTGAACTGGATCAAAGGCTAGTGCTGTCGGCTGATGAGGAAAACCATGCCGAACTGTCTGAAAGAGAGCAGATAGTACAAATAGGCATCAGAGTAAAAAAATGTAATTGACAACATATCAATAAACAACCACCAGAATAAGTAAAGTTTTAATTTTTTTAAATACTACCCAGTGTTAGCAGTGGGTTAGTAACTAACTTCTCATGCATTGTTGATAGGAGTATAAATTGATATAATCAATTTGTAAATATGTGTTACATTTCCATATAAACATATACTTATCCTAAGATGTAGCAACTCCACTCTTATGCACTACCCAAGAAAATCAAAAGCATACATTCACAAGATTATTTCCATAAGTTAAGTGCATGTGTTCATCAATAAAAGAATGGAAAAACAAACTGGTATAGCATGCAATGGTTCTCAAAATCATAACACTAACTAAAATAAGCCATACACAAAGGAGTGCATACAATGTAATTCCTTTTATTTTAAGGTCTGAACAAGTAAAGTTAATTTATGATGAAAAATTTAAGAACAATGGGAAGGAGTATGAAGGAATTTATTAGATATAGGTAATAGTATATATTTTCAAAAAGGTTTGGATTGCACAAATCTATACAGTACACAAAACTCATCAAGTGATTAAATAAAATTTTTTATTTCACTATCTTAAAATAGAAATTTTGCTACAAAAAAACTATTTTTAGGTGATATACACAAAGATGGAAGTCTAGTTAGTGATATGCATAATAAAATGTTAAGGAAAGTGAAGTGTACAGATATCATCAACTTAATTCAAAATGCATTTTAAAAAGTACATACATAGAAGGATGGGCAAATGAATGAGTGGATATATGATAAAGTACATATAGCAAAAAGAGCTCTGGTTTCAAAATGGTTAAGTTCTCAATTGCTAACTAAAAGGTTGGTAGTTCAAATCCACACAGTTGTGCCCCAAGAGAAAGACTTGATCATATGCTCCTATAGATTATACCCTAGAAAATCCTATGGGGCAGTTCTACTTTGTCTCATGGAGTCTCTATCAGTAGAAATTTAGTTCTTATGACATGACCCTGCTCGATACTCATCCTCATCAAAGAAAAACAGATGATATGCGTGCAAACAAGCAAAATTTGGTGACAAAATTAAATGGTGCCCGACTATCAGAAAGAATAACAACTGGAGTCTTAAAGGCATGTTTTCTAACAAGCAGCCATCAAAGTTAGAAGTCAATTAAGCCCACATGGAAGAAGCACACCAACATCCATGATCCAAGTATTGTAAATTATAAAATCCAAATCTGAGGAGGGAATAGTTTCAGAGCTTAAATTGTGAGATTCTGGTGTGCAGAAGGCTATCATGACAGTGGAAGCCCAAAATATCTTTGCAGGATTTACACATGGAATAAGCCTCTAACCATATTTGAGGCATGGGAATAACCTGGTGATCAAACAGAGTATTGTAGAGATGACTATAGTAGATTAAAATGGTAACTCTGGCTCCAACAGTTAAAACCTTGTCATTTGATCTCCCTTTTGATACATTCTGTGCTTGATTGCCTGATCGGTTTTTGAATGTTTCTGTGGTTACTTTTCACATTGGCATTTGTATCTGTTGTATTTTTTCATTTTGAGTAGCCTTCTTTTCTGTGTTTTTCTATGTGTTTTGGTATATGAAACCCTGATGAGGTGAATCTATAGAGACAATAAGGATTCCTTATTCTAGGAGTATAACTGGTGGAAGGATGAGAGGTTCTTTGGATGGGAGATAAGGGGAAGCTGATCTCAAGGAGTTCAAGAGGAAGAAAATGTTTTGAAACTGTGGAAACAGTTATACAACACTGCTTTATATCATTGAACTATGGAGCGGTGTGATGTCTGGGTTAGCTGCTAATAAAATGGTTTGGAAAAAAATGAGTTTGGAAGCATGAACAAAAACCCAATAAAAACATTAAAATGCTAATTTCAAATCTAAGTGGAATATATAATAGCATTAACAATATAATCATTCAATTTTTCTGTAAGTTTGAAATAGTCCATAATAAAGAATAGGACACAAACAGAAAAAAACAAATATTAACATATGAAAATAAACATGCAATATCAGACAAGAATTTCAGTATAGAACCAGGTATACATTTGCAAAGACATAAAGTACCCAGAAAAATTGGAGGAAAAAAGTGAGAGAGAGAGTCTACATCTGTTTTCTGTTGGTGGATATGGTGGGTAAATGGAGAGGAGCAACCTCATATCGGGAAAGAATGCTGAACAGTAATTTTAGGGAACCTAAGACAAGAATAAACCCAGTTCTATGGTCCTAGGTAGACACTTCAAATGAGTTTCTACCCAACCCTCAGTGAACCATTCCATGGACTAAGCACTATGATGACCTTACAGAGAACATGGCATCCCCCAAGGGCCACACCAGAAAGACTTGGCATGGAAGTCTGAATGAGTGAACTGGGCCCTACCTCAAAACTACCGGAGTCCTTGGTTTTAGGATTGAAATTCTCTGATGGGAGAGGAAGCAAAGGATGGCCACCTCAAGACTGTGGAAATGATAGTTGTTGGATTTTGGATGGGCCCTCTGGCTTAGTGGGCATCCAGGTGACCCAGAACTACCATATGTTTAGTACCTCAATGCTCCCCTTGCATTAATATGACAGGGGTTTTTTTGTTTTTGTTTTTTTAATTATTTCAATAATTTCATTGAAAATTTCTTCTCCATTGGAATTCCTATAATGAACTTTTTATTTTCTACCTTATATTTTTCTTTTTCTTAAACAGTTTTATTGGCACATAATTCACATATCATACAGTTCAATAGTTTAATCATATCAAGAAGATTTGTACAATCATTACCACAGTCAATTTTGGAACTCGTTTTTTTTTTTGTACTTATTGTCATTAGCTCCCCAATTCACTCCAACCTCCCTTGCCATATACCCAAGAAACCATTATTGCAGTTATTGTCTCTACAGATTCACCCATTCTGCATTTCATATACCCAAGAAACAAAAAAAGAAAAAACTAACAACAATAACAAAATAAAACAGAAAAACCTCAGTTGAAAAGAAAGCAGAAAATATTAAAAACTAAAACAACTTTAAAATGGGTCAAAAAAGAGATCAAATGTTAAGGTGTTACATTTTAACCTAACTTCATCTGTCATAATCCACGTCCAGTGAACTTTGCATGATAGCAAAGCTATTCACTTCCCTAGTCTATGTTCAGAGGGTATTCACAGGAGACTAAATCTACATGTATTTCCTTTCACTTTTTGTTTAAACTGAAACAACTTTTAAATGAGTCAAAAAGGGGGTCGAATAAGATCTTACATTTTAACCTAATTATATCTATGGTAATTGTCTCTACAATGCTCTCTGTCTGATAACAAGGCTATTCACAGCCCTCAGCTATGGTCAGAGGGGATTCACCAGTGGCTTAATCCATGTGTGGACTCTACAAATGGATTTTTGGCTTCAAATGTCATTCATAGCATTCTTCAAACCAGGTGCTCACGATTTAAGCTCTGATACCACTTCTTCTTTCAGATTTGGATTATAGTCCTTGGATCAAACAAGCTGGTGTACTTCTTCCATGCATCCCTTAGATGGCTGCTTATATGAAGACAAGCCTTTAAGACCCCAGATACTATTCTTTCTGATTGCTGGACACCATTTAGTTTCTTCACTACACTGCTATTACATCCTTATCTTCAGTGATCTCTTCATAAGGACAAGTATCAAGTAGAGCTATGTCATAAGAACTGATTGTTCTTAGAGTGTGGCTAGGATTAAGTTGAAGCCCAAGATCCATTCATATATCCATGGGCTATATGTTTCTGTTACCCTATATTTTTCTTTATCTTTTTGCTGTTGGTCTACTTTCTCAAAATGTATTAACCTACATACTTTCTTATTGAATTTATATTTCTTTTATCATATTTAATAGCTAAAATTTCTTGCATACTTCATATATTTAACATTCTGATTATGAATGGATATTTGCATTCTTCTCATTTTGAGTCATGCCAATCAAATCAAATGACAAGTTGCATTGAGCAAGTCTGCTGCACAAAAACCTCTTTGATATGCTAAAAAAAACAAACCAAAGGGCTTCACTCTGAGAATTAAAGAACACCTGACTCAAGCTATGATAATTTCAATAATTTCATATGCCTGAAACAGCTGGACACTGAATAAGACCAAATAATGATGCCTTTGATCAAGATGTTGGAGTGGGATATTCCAAGTGGAAAAGTGGTTATATATTAAACTGTAATCCACAAAGTCAGAAGTTTGAAACCACCAGGCACTCCATAGAAGAAAGATAGGGCTTTCTAATCCCATAAAGAGTTACAGTCTCAGAAAGTCAAAGGGACTGTATTAGTCTGGGTACTTTGGAGAAACAAATCCACAGCAACTCATGTATAAGAGAGAGTTTTATGCAAAGAAAATGTGCATCACGAAAACATCCCAACCCAATGCTGCCCAAGCCCACAAGTCCAACATTAACCCATACCCAACACCAGTCCACAAAGTCCTTCACCTCACAAAACAGAGGCAATAATGCCGACTGCAGGAGGAAAGCTGAGTCAGTGAACGTGTAAGCATCTCAGCACTGGCAGGGGTCTCCACACGGCCACTCCAGCATCCAGGGCTGCATCGGGATAGATCCATGCGGCTTCTCCTTGGGGATGTCTTGTAGGAAATCCATCTTGCAAGCTGAAGCAGGGAACTGCTAAGGCAGCTGCACCCGATGCAACCATCACAAAACAAGAGACCCGAGAACTAGAAAGGCGAGGCTTCACCACCCATTTATCCCTCCGCCTTTCAACCAGCACCACATGTGATTATCGGCCAGGCTAGCACAATTAACTAACTCAGGGACAGTTCTACCCTTTCCTCTAGGGTAATTATGAGTCAGTATCAACTCGATGGGAGTGAGATGGATTGCAAGAAGAATGAACAAATCTGTCTTGGGAAAAGCACAGTCAGAATATTCCTTAGAAATAAGGATGGTGGGACTTTGTATCATATACTTTGGAAATGTTTTCAGTAGGGACCACTCCGAAGACAACTCTCAATGGAGTGAGTTAGCTACAATTGGTTCTAACATAGCATCAATTGCCAGGGTGACATAGGACTAGGAAGAATTTCTTTCAGTTATATTCATAGGGTCCCCATGAGTTGAAATGGACTCAACAGCATGTAAGAACAACAAAAACAACAACAATAACCTATTGCTAAATGAAGTGAATGACAGTCATATCATAAGGATTGGAGAGAGCACATGGAAGTATGCTTATCATTTGTAGCAGGTAATTGCTAATTAAAACAAGGAGATAGCAGCATACACTTACATAGATTGGATACTTTTAAAATTGAGAATATTAAATACTGACAAGGATATAAAGCAACAAGGACTCTCATTAATTCACTGCTAAAAGGAATGCAAAATGATATAGCTACTTGGAAGACAGCCTGAAAGTCTTTTACAAAGCTAAATACAGTCCTGTCATATAATTCAACATTTATATTCTAGTGATTCTAATTGATTAAAAAATATGTATTCATTTAAAACACAGCAACTCTATTTACAATCGCTAAAATCTAAAAAAAATAGAATATTTCAAGAGATATATGAATAAACAAACTGTGGTGTGTCTATTCAATTATATATTCTTTAGCAATAAAAAGAAATTAGATATGCTGAAAGGAGAGAAGCAATATGGTCGAGTGAGTAGTTCCACATTCCTACCCTTAATACCCTCCAGTGAAAAGTTAAAAAAAAAAGTAGAACCTGGCAAGACCAACATTGTCAGAAGTCTGGAAAAAACAGTCTAAGGGTTACCTATGGATAGAGTGGTAGAAAAATGTGGAACAAAATTTCAAAATCATTTTTAAATAGTCCGGCTTACAGTGTCAGAAAATGGGGTAACCTTGGAGACTATG
This sequence comes from Echinops telfairi, assembly GCF_000313985.2. Classification (NCBI taxonomy): domain Eukaryota; kingdom Metazoa; phylum Chordata; class Mammalia; order Afrosoricida; family Tenrecidae; genus Echinops; species Echinops telfairi. Next base: position 17,342,654 of record NW_022107407.1, on the reverse strand, counting down.
TCCCTTAGTAATCCTTCAAGTCTGAAAATGAACCAATTCCCATGGCTCAATTTACAGCCAAACAGTAGACAGGTGTAAAATGGGAAAAATAACACAATAGCAAGAGTGAGGTTATGCACTTCTCAGAATAATCAAGCATTTGAGATAAAAGGGGGCAGCATTTTCTCAAGGACAAAGTTTAGAAGGCTAAGAAAAGAAGGAGGAATAGAATCAGAAAACAAAAGGAGAAAATGGGATAAGTGATGTTTCATTGTGTAGAATGCTATCAATGGCATAAGGCAACTGTTGAATGGAAAACTAATCTCTGAGTACCCACAGATACAAGGACTGTCAGAAACACAATGCACCTATGTGGAACTCAAGGAGACCTGTCAAAATGGCAAGGTTGCCTGTTGGGACCACATAGGGCCTGCATGCTGTGCCTGGGTGAACCTCTGTGGAGTTGCCTTCAGAATATTTTTGCATCCAGAGTTGCCATGATGCTGGTCAGGAGCTGTCCCAGGACTGTTGGATGGGAATTGAAGTAGCAGCACACCTGATGGTGCCTCAGAGTACCCACAATGATTTTACATATAATTTTATAATTTAAGACTGAACATTGATTTGTATTCCTTGCTTTCTGTCTACTTGCTGTTGACTAATACCATGGGAACATCTTATTTGTTCTGGCTCTGATCAAAAGAATGTGATATAGATAAACTATTGTGGTGTAAATTGGTCACATATGGGGCTGCAAACTGCAAGATCATCAGTTCAAAACCACCAGCTGCCCCAACGGAAAAAGATGAGGCTTTCTATACCCATTAAGATTTACAGCCTTAGAAACTGACGGGGGCAATTTTACTCTGTCCTGTAGAGTAGTCAAGAGTCAGAATTGATTAAATGGCAGTGAGGGTTTTTTAAAAATTTGTTTGTTTATTAATGAACAAGCTTTGTACAGACTATATAGTAAATTCGTATTACTTAAACAGTGATCTGTGGAATCAACTTTCTTTGGATTTAGCATAACTATGAATCTCTCCCAGTTTATTAGTCAAGTTGCTCTCTTTCAAATTTCTTGGCATAGATGAGTAAGTACTTGCAGAGTTGCCTGTTTGTTGAAGCATCTTAATTTTTATTCATCAATGCCTTGAGTGCAATTTTGGGCTTCTTAATTAAGTTCCATTGGTTCTGAATCAGACACTACCTTTTTTTTTCGGACAACAAGTCTTTGTATTCCTTCCACCTTCTATTGATATTTCATGCACTGTTAAGTGTTTTGCCCAAAGAAGCCTTCAAAATTTCAGCTCAAGGCTTGACATTAGGTCTTAGCTTCAGAAATGTAGAGCAAGTTCTTTACTTTTGATTTTCTAACTCTAGATCTTTGCACATTTCATTACAGTATTTTACTTTGTCTTCTCCAGCTACTCTTTGAAGCATTCTGCTCAATTCTTTACTTCATTATTTCTTCCATTATCTCTAGATATTCTACAGTGAAGAACCTGTTTTATAGTCCCTTGTGACATCCATTTGGATCCTTTCTTTTTTTCCTATCTCTTTAATTATATTTTGCTCTCTTCATTTATGATGTTCTTGATGACATCACACAGCATGTCTGGTCTATGGTCATTATTTTCTAATAAGTAAAATCTGAGTTGGTCTTTAAATTCAGGTGAGATCTACTCAAGGACATAGATTTGTTTTCATATTCTCTAGCTTCAACTTAAACTAATAGCTATTAGTGATTTTTTTCCACATTCAGCACATGATCTTGTTATCATTGATGCTATTGAGCTTCTCAATTGTCTCTTTCCACAGATGTAGTTAATTTTATTATTGTATATGCTATCTAGTAAAGTCCACATGTTTAGTCATCATTTTATGTTATTTAAGAAGGTATTTGCAATGAATATGTACTGAAAAATTCTGCCATGTGATTTAGAGCACATTTTCTTTTACCAAGGTTATATTCTTCAATTACTTATCTTTCTTCTATATTTCTAATTTTGGTATTTCAATCGCCAGGAATTATTAGTATCCTGATTGCATATCTGCTCAGTTTCAGAGTGCAGTTGTTCCACCCAGTCCATTTAGTTCTTATGTTTGAGCCTATTATTGCAGCCACTGTGTCAATCTGTCTGGTTGAGAGTCTTCCTCTTTATTGCTGCTCCTCTACTTTACCAAGCATGATGTCATTTTCCAGGGACTGATGTCTCCTGAAAACATGTTCATAATACATAAGAAAAACTCTCCCATCCATGTTTCTAAGGAGCATTCTGGTTGTACTTCCAAGGCAAATTTTTCCCTCTTTTGACAGTCCATGGTACTTTCAATGTTCTTCATCAGCACCATAATTCAAGTGCATAAATTCTTCTTCAGTCTTCCTTATTCAATGTCCATCTTTCACGTCCATATAAGACAATTGAAAAAACATGGCTTGGAGCAGGGGCGTCTTAGTCCTCAAAGTAACCTTCTTACTTTTCAATACTCCAAAGAGCTCATATGGAGCAGATTTACCCAATGCAATGTATCTTTTGATCTATTGACTACTACTTCTCTGAACATTGATAGTGGATACAAACAAGATTAAATACTTGATACCTTCAACCTTTTCTCCATTTAACATGATGTTATCTACTGGCCCAGTTGTGAGTCTTTCTTACATTGAGCTTTTAATCCATACTGAAGGCTGAAATCCTTGATCTTCACCAGAAAGTGCTTCAAATCTTTCTCAATTTCAGCAAGCAAGTTTGTGTCATCTGCATATCACAGGTTGTTAATAACCCTTCATCCAATCTCTATGCCACATTCTTCTTCATATAATCCAGCTTCTCTGATTATTTTCTCAACACACACTGGAACATACACTGAATAAGTGTGATGACAGAATGCAATACTGAGGCACACCTTTCTTGATTTTAAATCATGTAGTAATCCCTTGTTCTGTTCACACAAATGCTTCTTAATGTATGTACAAGTCCCACATGAACCCAATGTGTTTTAGAATATCCATTCTTCTCAAGGCTACCTATGGTTTCTTATGATCCACAGAGTCAAATACCTTGACATAGTCCATAAAGCACAAATAAACATCTTTCTAGTATTCTCTGCTTTCAGCCAAGATTCACCTGACATCAGCAATGACATCCCTTGTTCAACATCCTCTTTAATCTGCCCTTAATTTCTAACAGCTACCTGTCAATATACTGCTGCAACTGTTGTTGGATGATCTTCAGCAAAATTTTACTTGCATGTGATATTAATGGTATTATTCTATAATTTGAAAATTACGTTGGGTCACCTTTCTTTGGAATTGGTACAACTGTGGATCTTTTCTAACCAGTTGTTCAGGTAGCTGTCTTCTAAATTATTAATAATTTTATTGGGAGCTCTTACAGATATTATAACAGTCCATAATTCAATTAGATCAAACATAATTATACAATTGCTGCCACCATCATTTTCTAAACATTTTGTTTCTTCTTGAACTCTTTGATATCAGCTCTCCTTTCTCCACTCCCCTACCACCAAGGAACCCTTATTATTATAATATATTATTATTTGTTGACTAGTTTTGTTTGTTTTTGGTGCAATGACTGTATTCTTTCCATTTTCTTTGATGCTTCCTGTATCCTTCAATATTTTACCCATAGAATCTTGGAACAGCGCATCGCAAACCTTAACTTTTTCCTTGAGTTCTTTCAGTTTAAAACATGCTTAGCATGTGTTTCCTTTTTAGCTGTATACCTCTAAGTCCTTGCATATATAATTATAATATTTTATTTTGTCTTCTCGAGTTGCTATGTGAAATTTTTTGTTCAGCTCTTATTTCATCATTTAACATAGTAGTTGTTTTTGTTGTTAGATGCCATCAAGTCGGTTCCAACTAACAAGTACAACAGAATGAAACACAGCCTGGTCCCACACCATCTTAAGAATTATTCTTATGCGAATTTTGGGAATGATGAGGGCAACAAATGTATAGATGTGCTCTACACAATTGATCTATGTATTGTGATGAATTGTATGAGCCCCAATAAATTGATTTAAAAAATCTACTTTTTTAAATAAAAAATAAAAATAAAAAAAAGAATTATTCTTATGTTTGCACCCATTGTTACAGTTAGTGCATCAATCCATCTTGTTGAGGGTCTTCGTCTTTTTAAACACCCCTCTACTTACCAAGCATGATGTCCTTTTCCATGAATTGGTCTCTTCTGACAACATGTCAAAGTATGTGAGATGAAGTCTCACTATCCTTGACTTAGCTACTCTATGATTGAGAGCAAATTTTAGAGTATCTTCTTTATTTATTAATTATTTTATTGGGGGCAGGGTGCTCTTACAAATTTTTTAACAATCCATCATTCAATTATATTAAGCACACTTGTACAGATGTTGCCATCAAAATTTCCAAAACATTTTCTTTCTATTTGAGCCCTTGGTAGTCTCTTCAGACATCCACATTGACCTTTTCTTTCCAGTCTGTCTTTCTTTCTTTCTTTCTTTCTTTCTTTCTTTCTTTCTTTTTTGCTGCAAAAGAAAGCTTTTATTGTTTCCATTTGGTCCCTGGGTTGGGGGAGGGACTACAGGGTGATGGCGCTACAGCTGGAGGCTCAGGTTCAGGTAGAGGAGGTAAGGCCTGCAAGTGAGGCAGAGGTCCCCTCGTAGGTGACTGGGCAAAGCAGGCTCCTAGTTGTGTTTGAAGGTGAGCCTCTCAAAAAGATACTTGCTCAGACATCCTTGGGCTGGCCAGCTTGCGGAGGTTGGTCAGGTGGTCGACCATACCCTTGAGGAGTTTCACCTCCTCTTCCAGAAAGTGGTTCTCCAGAGAGTCACAGAGATGGGGGTCTGTGAGTAGACCTCACGGCATGCAGGTCCAGAAGGGCCTGGTTCAGTTTTTTCTCCAGGGCCAGAGCAGTTTCCCTGGTGTCCAGGTTTCTACCCCACTCATCTTGGAGCTGCTTCTGCACATCCTGGAAGAGGATGTGGCTGCCGTGCTGGTTTTGCAGCTTCAAGAGACACTGGGCTCCCTCGTGCTTCTCCTTCGCCAGCTCCTGGAAGAAGTATCCCACGCGTTCCAAGGCCACATTGAAAAAGAAGCTCAGAGAGAGGTAGGTATAAGAGGCCCATAGATTCAAGTTGACGCTGGCCTCAGCTTGGGCAGAATAATTCTGACAGATCGGAGAGTTCATGATTAATAGATTTGGAGGTAACCACACACAAAATAAAACAGTGTTAGCTGGTCCCAATAAGAGGGAATGGTTAAGATGGTCCTGGAGGTTACTCCTGGAAAGGAAACTGGAAAGTGATCAAAGGTTGGATGAAGGGAGTCCCGAGTGTGTTCCATTCGTTCAAACACTATTGAAGCAAGACACAGATCCACGGGACTGCCAGGTGAACGTCCTTTCCAGTCTTTTTAATGACCTTTCGTTTTCTTGTTCTTGATGTTATCCCATGTTCATCAGGTCTTCTATCATTAGTGTTTGATGTGTTAATTTTAGTATATGTGCTGCTGAAGCAAACATGAGTGTTTGATGTGTCAAATCTGTTTCTGAGATGTTCTCAAAATTCAGGTGGAATGTACTCAAGGTAATATTTCAGCCCTTGTGTACTGGTCTTCATTTTCTTCAGCTTCAACCTAAAACTTATATACAAATAATTGATGGTCTGTTCCACAGTTAGGCCCTAGCCTGGTTTTAGCTGCTGACATTGAGCTTCTCCATGGTCTTTTCCCACCGGTGTAGTTATTTTGATTTCTGTGTATTCCATCTGGAGAAGTCCATGTGCATAGTTGCCATTTGTATTGTAGAAAAGGGTATTTTCGATGTGGAAGTCATTGGTCTTTTCAAATATATCATGTGATCACCAGCTTCGTTTCTATCACCAAAACCATATTTTCCAATTACTGTTCCTTCCTCTTTGCTTTCAACTTTTGTATTCCAATCATCAATAATTATCAATGCAACTTGATTCATGTTTGATCAATTTCAGACTGAACACTATGACTCTATAGAATTCTTCAATTTCTTCATCACTAGGTTTCATTGTTGGTGTGTAAATTTAAATCATAATTGTGCTAACTGGTCTTACTTGTAGACACCTGATAATATCCTATTGCCCTAGCACTGTCATTCAGGATAGATATTGGAATTATATTTTTGACAATGTATGTAATGTTATGACTTCAATTTGTCATTCATGACATAATAGATAAAATAATTGTATGATTAAAAATGGTCAATACTAGTCCATTTAAACCTACTAATGACCAGAACATTGGTCTTTATGTGTTCCATCTCAATTTTTACAACTTCATATGTTCCTAGATTCATATTTGTACATTCAATATCCTGACCATTAATGGATACTTGATGTTATTTGTTCTCACTTTGAGGCATGAATCATTATCAAATGAAGGTCCCCAAAGCCTTATCCCATTCATATTATTAAGGTTAGTATCTCTTGAATATAACCTTTAACCTCTAAAGAATCTATTACTCTGATGGTTTCATTTGATTACTTTTATTTCATAATTTATTCCTCTAATAATGATATTTAAATTGATACATAGAATTTTTAAAAATACATATGAATTTTCTTTATAAATTCTGATCATGTGACCTTTTTTCCCATATGCACGGAAAGGAAAAAAATGTTTTAATATGTTTCTAATAGATTTATTCAAAGAGAATGTCTCATCTTATTTAGCTGAATATAAAGAGTTCAATATCAGAACATATACGGCCATTATATATTAAATAACAATATTAAAATATTAAATCTCATGATTTTACCAATAAATTAAGGAAATGCATTTGTTAAGATTCAGCTTACAATCCAAATAAAACTTATATAAAATAGAACTACAATAAAATAATTTAAAGATTATAAATATTTAGAACAATAGTAAAGATGATACTAAACAGTGAAAAGTTATACTCATTGCTATCAGATTCAGGAACAAGAGAGATACATTCATTATTCCCATTAATTTGCATTTTGTTCAGTAGATTCAAGCTAATTCATAGAAGAGTGCAATGAGTAATGTTACAGTGAAGGGGCTGCAATGAATGCAATGAAATAAAATGTATAGGAATTAGGGGAAAGGTGGGGGAGAAGGGAGAGAAAGGGGGAACCAACCACAATGATTGACATACAACCCTCCAGGAGGACGAACAAATTTCAGTGTATTTAATTCTACAGAAATCACAATACACTTGGTAGATTCAATGAAAAATAGAGTTGATGTCACCAGTTTCTGTTTACCTGTGACAACAAAATCCCAGAAGAATTAAAATTTGAGAAACAATTATTTGTCTATGTAACTGAAACACTCATTTTATTTCAAAGTATCTATAAAAACCTAAAAGTGAAAAACTGTATTTATATATAGTGATAAATAAGTTAAGGCCTATTTATTAGCATATTTCAAAAATAAAATTCACCTTCTAATTCCTTACACTCCTAGTCAAGGACTCATGCCTTACACGAACTAGTTACCAAAATTCTATGGGTTTGGAGCTTGCATTAAATCCTAGCTCCAATTTAAGAATAATTAGCTTTTACATCAGGACACTGCTGATACTTACCTTTATTAAGGGAACACAGAATATATGGGTGCTATAGCTAAATGTGGCAAAGAAATTAAATGGTGTCTGGCTATCAGACAAAGTGGTGTCTGAGGTCTTAAAGGCTTGTCTCCAAACAAGCAGCCATATCTAAGTGAGAGGTCAACTAAGTCCACATGGAAGAAGTACACCATCATCAGTCACCAAAGGATTGTAAATGATATCATCTGAAGTCAAAGGAGGGATTAGTATCAGAGTCTAACTTGTGAAAATCCAGTTTGTAGAAGGGTATGGGTGACAGAGGGAGCCCAAGATACATTTGTGGGAACTACATAGCAAATAAGCTTCCAGTGATTTCCCTGTATCCATAATTGAAGGATGGAGGGAAAGTGGTTACTAGGCAGAGGGCATTGGAGAGAAGAGTACAGATGATTAAAGGGATAAACCTCACCTCACTTGAACAGTTGGAACTTTGTTAGTTGATCCCCTTTCTGATGCATACTGGACCTTATCTGGTTTCAACATTTTCTGTATTTTTGTTCATAAGGGGGTTTATCTCAGAGCTGTTATGTCATTGAGGGGTCACCCTCTTGAAGTTATGTTATATATTTTTCTGTTTTCCAGTCTCTGAAACCCATGGGGACAGCAAGTAGAATAAGGGTTTCAGGACAGGGGAAGGGTGTACAGTGGTGGTGGTGGTTTAAAAGGGAGATGATGTCAAGGAGTTCAGGAAGAAAAAGAATATTGGAAACTGATTGTGGTAGCAATTGTACAATACTGCTTGACATGAGTGAACTATGGAATGATATATTTATTAACTCACAATTAGTAATAAATTAATATAAATTCTATGCCAACATCACAGTTTAACATTTATTCAAATTTATTAAAGAATGATTATGGCACTTGACTTCCCCAAGAAAGTTCTTTGTAAACAAGATCTATGCTTTAAATAGTTGGATTTTTCTAAGTTTCTTAATATGAATTTATGCATAATAAAGTACTATTTCCTTCAAAAATGATACTCTGGTATTTTAAGAAAGATGAATAAATATATCCAACTACTTTGTGAATGTTGAAATAATGTCTTTATGTAAATTTTTAAATAATTATATAATTATCTGTTGAGTCATTTTCTATCCTTTTATTAGTAAGGAAAGCACATTTAAAATAAATATTTCAGTAACTATCATTTTTACCTGTTGACTATCTTTGTGATCTTTGTCTAGGATGCAATTGTCTAGGATGATAAAACAGAACAAGCATGCACATTTGGAAATTTGAAAAATATACATCATTATATACTTGAAAGTGTGTTATAGATATGAATGTATTACTAAATCTAGTAAAAATTAGGTTTTACTTTACTACCTACTTGTATTTCTTCTCTACTATATTAGATTATAAACCCTTGCAGTTGGAAATTCTGTTGTTTCAAGCTCAAGAGCTGTATAAGCATTCAAGAAATTGCTGGCTTTTACCATATTTCCACCATTTATGTGAAAAGAAAGAATCCAAAGACTCATCATTGAGATCGTACATGTAAATATGCTTTTTAAATTAGGCACACTATATAAATATAAATTCATGGTACTTAACAGAAAAGTATCCTTCCAAATTATGAGGGAATCAAGTTCAAATTAAATTCATTTACTCTTTCTAATATTTCTTCTCATATTATCATTTTTATAATACCATATAGATATAAAAGAGCTCCAAAAAGTTTATGGAAAAGTAGAGATGAAAATGGAAAATTCCCTAAATTTTTGAAGCTCCTCATGTATGTTAGAAGCATATGTTCAAATAAATACACAAAATTATATTTAAACAGGTTACATACTTGCTACTGAAAAGTATACACACTATTATGTATTCATGGAAGTAATATGTATTTTAGCACACTAATAATTTGAATTAACCATAGATATACCATAAAGTGTGTCTAATTCTAGCATCTTACTATATAATAAGGAGCACAGAATGGAAGGATAGATGCTTCCAATGGGACCTCATTCTCACCAAAGTATTTCCACTGGTTTTGTTGTTTTGTTTTCACCCCTAAGATTCATTGTCATCATGTGTTTCTCTTTACTGGGCCCTGCTAACTTTAATGTCTTTAAAATCCTTGCTTCAATCTATCATATATTTTGATTACATAATTCTTTCCTCTCAACTCAGCTGACCATTATCAATTAATATCAGCTTCAAAAAAACAATGCCTCCTCACACACTTCTAATATCCTTTCAAGAGTGCACATTTTGCATTCTATTTATTCAGAATATTTTCGACGCCACCTCTCACACTCTATATTTTCTCTCATCCTCGTATTTCCATTTAAATCCTCCAACTTGACTGAATCATTTATTTTCTTTCCGGTTACACTAACCTCCCTTCCTTAGCTATTGAACTCACTTCTCAACTTTATTCTGTATCATGCTTGACAGTAATAGATACTTTTATTGAATCAATTTAATGTGTTAATGTAGCTATCAGATTTCCATGAATGTATACATCTTTTAACACTGGTATATAATAAAAATGAAAATTGGTAGTCATAGAAAAATAATTTTTCCCTAGGATACAATAAAGGTCTCTCTTTAAACAAAGTGAAAATCTTGTGGAACAAAATTATACAGGCAGAATACGTAGGGGAACATAATGCTAGGAGCCAGGGGACCTTGTTCAAATTCTAGCTCTGTAAGTGACATTTTATTTGGACACATTACTGTTTCCTCATCTGTAAAATATAAGAATGAATTAGGTCATGTTAAGGTCCTCTCCAATTCTATACTTTTATTACCAACTCAAATATTTGCACTAGAAATTACAGTAGCATTAGAAACACATGAGCAACAGATACTTTTCTATTATTGACAAAGAATGTATTTCATTAAGATACACAAACAATGGGCCAGCTTATAGGTAACATATTATCTGATTCGAAAGAACTCATTAACTACTGGCGATTTAGCCTATTACAAATGATTTGCTGTTTATTTAGTCTGACTCCCTTGTGACTTATACACTTTCATTTCAAATAGTCCACTGAGATATCTGGTATTGTTATTTCTACACATATAAATAGTCTAAGTGTTTGGTGGTTACCTCTCTTCCTCAAATGACACCTTCTCAAGTCTCCGTAATAGACTAGAAGAAAACATAGTCTGAACCTCCACTACAAATAAGATCTAAATCACCATTTACTTGCAGAAATAGGACTATTGCCCCAAATATTGTGCAAAAAAAAAAAGAAGTAGCTACAAGGCTGGTATCTTTCTCAGCCTATTCTGGTCAGAAGGAACTGAAAAACAAGTTATTCTCTTGCTATATAAAAAATAATAATAAAGCCAACTACATGCAGACAATCTATGTCTTTTCAAAGCCGCTGTCTCCATCATTTATTTGCTATGTATCAAACACAGTGAAAACATGAATTATCTTATTTAATTTTAATTGAATCCTATAGCCCCATGGAAGAGGTAGTGTCACTTCAGATGAATAAATTGAGGTTTTGAAAGGTTAATCAATCTTTACAACATTACTAATCCAGTAAATACACAATTTACTTGATAGTTTTGGAAGTCAAAGTTCTGTAGCACTTAGGTACTGATTTTGCCCCAAGTTAATTTAAGACCAAAGCCAAAATTGGCTTTAAAATAGATTTTTAAAAATATCAGGAATTCAATTTGAGGTAAAGCTGAGATCAGCCACTTAGTTAAATCAACCATAAGGAGAATAAGTAAGCATTTTTGCTCCTAACTTCACTAAGGAATATAAATAAAATCAAGTAAACTCAATAACTCATGCTTCAATCATGGAAAATGGGGACAGTATATTAAGAAAGGAAGAGAAGTTATCATGTTTTATATCTGGGGGATAGTGAGAGAAGAAGTGAAATTAGAGATCAATAAAATGTTTTTTAACCTACTACTATCTCAGCAAAATTCTTTTAATCACATTCTGGAATAAGTGGTATTAAGTTAGGAAGAAATTCTGACCTGTTCTTCTATCTTGGTAACTCAAGGTACTTGTAAAAATGTTAAATGTAAGTTTACTAATTTTCCTGGAATGTGTAAAGATATTTAATTTTGCAAATATAGAACAAGAAAAGCCAGGATCAAGAACATGGCCAAACAGGGTTGGTCCAGGGTACAGTAAAAAATGGACACTAGATCACAGAAATTTATGATCAAGATTTGGAGGATAGGTCTGTGCTTAGAGGAAAAAGAACAAAGGCTGGCAGAAATTACTACAGGGAAAATATTATAAGCTAGTGATCATAGGCTCTGTCAGGGTCACCTCTCCCTATGTTGCTGCTGGTAATAGGTCATTGAGAACTATAGCCAGCACAGTGCATAGAGTAATCATTGAGAAATAGATGGATATTTAATAGGCAACAAATGTAAACTCTTCTTCTAACTATAAGAATCTACTCATTAATGTGGTATGACATGAAAAAGCAGAAAAATTTCAAGAGGAATGAGAACAATTGTGGCCTCATATACCCTTCATAACTTCCCTTAATCTTTTGTTGCCCAATTCTCAAATGACAACAAAGATTTTCTTTAAAAAAAAAAGTTTTGTTGGCATATATTTCACTTATCATGCAATTTAATTGTTCAACCATATTAAGAAGAGCTGTGCAATGATCACCACCATCAATTTCAGAACACTTGCTTCTCATACAGACCGTTGTTAGCCTCCTGTTTCCCTTTATTCTCCCTGCCATGCCACTATGCAATTATCAATCCAGTTACTGTCTCTGTGGAATTACCTAACCTAGATTTCATATACAGAAAATTATATAAAACACAAACAGGAAGCAAACAAACAAGCAAAAAAACAATGATTAGACAAAACTGAAAAACCTCAAATCACAAGATATTGAAAACTGAAACAGCTTTAAAATAGATCAAAAGGGAGATCACACATGATAAAGTATTACATTTTATCCTAACTACATATACTATAATCTACTTTACAATGCTCTTTTTCTTTTAGCAAGGCTATTCACATCCTTCAACTATGGACAGGGGGGATTCGCCACAGGCTTAATCTATGTGTGACTTTGAAAATGGATTTTAGGCTTTCACTGTCATCCATAGCCTTCTGAAAACTGGTGTTCACAATTCAAGCACTGCAGCAACAAAAATTTGAATACCTGGAAAAGGCAACACCTGGTGGAGATAGTTAATTTGTGACTGGTGGTATACATACAGTGCCCACATACATTTACCACCTGAGTTTAAAAGAACGACTTTTAATGTGTGATGGTATCTGATGGGGGCCTAAATAACTACAGTATCTGGGGAAGGAAAAAGAAAACATGCCTCATCCCACCAACTCCAGCATCAGAGACTCAGAACACATATGTCCCAGAGTTGGATAAAAATCCATCTTATCTCATTTTCTTTTTCATTTCATTCAAAATATCTTCCATTACTGAAAACAAAAAACTCAAAGCATGAAATAATGCAGTCTTCAAAAGGGTTAAACAATAATGCATTGTTTTTCCATAGTGCTTTTTCACAATGAAACTATATTATTATTAGCACTTTCACTCTTGCACGGGTGGGAGAATCAATATAATGGTAGGGAAATGTTAATGAAAGAGAAGACTAGCTGATCAGAGCACACGGGATCAAATGAATGGGGAGGAAGAGAAAGTGCAGCACATCCTGGCCCACCAGGCCTGGAGGACTATATCCCCGCTCCAAACAGACAATGCACAGAGTGGACCATATGGCTGATCCCACTATGAGACACTATGTCCCTCACTAACCCCTGGCCCTACGGGGGACAACACTGGAGACTCAGTGTCTGGATTGCCCCTGTCTAACCCCAGGACATCTAAGCAAAACACCAAAGGCCTGCCACAGAGCAACAGGGTTGAGGGAGGTAAGGGGGGGGGGGGGGGGGGGGGGGGGGGGGGGTGGAGCAGCAGAGCAGGAAGCTCTGAGGGAGTGTAAATGATAGACTCTGGGGCCAGAGCATGGCACCCCATCAGACTTGACTGGAGGACATGCCTTGAGGTCAAAAATCAGACCTTGATCTATTTACAGGTTTTCTTTCTTTTTTAAAATTTTTAAATTTGTTTTCTTTTTTTTAATTAATTTATTATTTTATGGATCATTGCCATTCTTTTTTGTTGTCATCATTGTGTTCTCTGTTGTCGATTTGTCTTGCAATGCCTTGTTTTTTGGTGCATATTATGGTCTCTGCAGATCTACCTAGATAAAATAAGCTGGATGAACAGTCTGGAGGAAAAAACAATGGTACTGATGGTTCTGGGGGGGACATGGAAGAGGGGGAGGTGAGGGTAAGGTGGTGTTGACCAACCCAGGGACAAGGGAGCAACAAGTGATCCAAAATTAGTGGCAAGGAGGGTGTGAGAGGTCTGGTAGGGATCTGTAACCAAGATAAATTACTGAAACCCAAATGAAGGCTGAGCATGATAGTGGGACAAGAGGAAAGTCAAAGGAAATAGAGGAAAGAACTAGGAGACAAAGGGTATTTATAGAGGTCTAAATACAGGCATGTACATATGTAAATATATTTATATAGGATGGTGGGGAAATAGATCTATGTGGTTTAGTATTAAGGCAGCGGATGGACATTGGACCTCCACTCAAGTACTTACTCAATGCAAGAACACTTTGTTCTATTAAAT
>NW_022107407.1:17318479-17327144 GCF_000313985.2 Echinops telfairi | reverse complement strand
GGGCAATGAATGTACAAATGTGCTTTACACAATTGATGTATGTATGGATTGTGATAAGAGTTGTATGAGCCCCTAATAAAATGATTTTTAAAAAAGAATAGGAATGAATGGATCCATTGGGTTTCTGATATTGCAAATCTTTATGGAAGTAGGTAATCCTTTCACACAGTGTCTGGTGGGTTTGAATCACCAAATTTTAGTTAGCAGTCCCAAATGCTTAATCCATGGTCCCACCATGGCTCCTTTTGAAATGGTCTAAGGCAGTCTTAAAAAAAAAAAGTTTTTTAATGATTGAAGGCTATTTTCAAGCACATAGGCAGAGGAGCCAGAACTTCTGAGAGTAAATGATTTGGCAATCTAAACAAGTCACATTAGCAAATTTGGCGTGATTTAGAGTTTATACACTAGATCAACAGAGCGTGGCTATAAGTCAGAATTGACTCAGTGACAGTGAGTTTTTGAGTTTATGTCACATCTTTGCTTTTTAAACTTTAAAGGTCTTTTACGGTAGAAGGTACCCTGGTGCTTACACTTTTGCTGCTAACAGCAAGGTCAGCAGTTCAAAACCAGCAACCACTCCACAGGAGAAATGCAAGACTTTCTAAAACATTTGTAGTTTTGGAAACCCACAGAGGCAGTTCTGCTCTGTCTTACAGGATTACTATGAGTCAGAATCAACTCGATGTAAGTTTTTGTTTTGTTTTGTTTGTTTGTTTGTTGAAGTAGATGTTCCCAATGCAATACATTGTTTGGTTTCTTGGCTATTGCTTCCATATACATTATTTATTGGTCTAAGTAAAATAAACTCCTTAATAAATTCAACTTTTTTTCTCACCAACTATCATACTGTTGTTTATTGGATCAGTTGTGAGGATTTTTGTTTTCTTAATTGTCGAGTGTAATCCATAAAGAAGGCTATAATCCTTAATCACCAGTTGGTGCTTCAAATCATATTCAGTTTTGGCAAGCAAGGTTGTTCATTAGTATATTCAGGTTATTAATGAGTATTCTTCCAACCTTGATGTCACATTCTTTATCTAGTCCAGTTTCTCAGCACACTGATTAAATAAGTAAGGTAAAAGGATACAGTGGTGCTACACATTGTTTTCAAATTTAAGCCAAGTAATATGCCCTTGTTTTGTTTTGATTCATGTACGGGCTGCACATAAGCAATTAAGTGTCCAATTCTTCATACTGCTAGCCATAATGTGTTAGGATACACACAATAAAATGCCTTTGCATCCTCATTAAGCATTACATATTCAGAAAGCATCTTTCTTGAAGTCTCTGCTTTTGGCCATTGTCAGATTGAATTGTCTTCCCAGAGATATTTATCAATTTGGATAAGCCCAGGAATGTGTGGTTGTCATCCTCCATTTTGTGCTGTATTATAAATCCTACTTCTTTATGTTAATGTGGCAAAATTAGTATGGGATTTATCTTTCATTATAGCTACCTCCTCGCTTGAGTCACACTTTTATCCTAGAAGAAACAAAGGAGAGAGAAAAGAGCAAAGAGAAGAAGAACTTCATTACCAAGAAAGAAGAGCTAGGAACAAAAAGCATCCTTTGGGCCTAGCATCCCTATGCTAAAAACCTCATAGAGGTCTCCAAGGAAGCAGGAAAGCAGAAGCTAAAGAAACAAAGTCCTTCCTTCAGAACTTCAAGTATTTCCCTATAATGTAGGGCTATGGCCATTTAAAAATTATGTTCAGAAAAATGTTGCTAGCATGGAATATTAATATTATTTGATAAGTTCCGCATTCTATTCGATTGTCTTTCTTTCAAATGGACATGGATATGGATCTCTTCCAGTTGCTTAGCCAATTAACTATCTTCCAAATTTCTTTACATAGATGAGTAAGTGCTTCCAGTGTTACATCCACTTATTGAAGCATCTCAATTGGTATTCTGCTATTTTCTAACCACTGTACCTGTGGGGGTAATCCCTATTTGGAAAGAGGGTTTTTATTATGTTAATGAGGCCACACAGTGTAAGTTGTATCTGATTAGAAACAGAAGGAAGCACAAATAGAAGACAGATATGACATAAAGAATGCCAACAAGCCAAAGATTGCCAGTCACCAGAGCTGAAATAGACATTGGAAGATGTCTTCCTACAACCACACTCTGATTTCAGAAATGCAGTTTCCTGAACTGTGAGATGATACATTTCTTTTCTTTTCTTGAAGGTCACTCGTGATATTTCTGTTATAGCTACATGTAAAAATTATTACACTATGTAAAAATTAAAAAATAAATAAATAAATAACTAGACAAGAAACATGTTATAACAAACTAAATAGGAAAAAGTTTCCAAAAATATATGTACGTTGCACTTTTATATAAAACTTTTTACACATACTAATGAGCATAGGAACACATCTGGAAATACATATTACAAAATGTGCTAATACCTGGGTAACAATGAGTCAGTTCTCTTTTTTTATGCTTACCAATATTTAAAATTTTTTCTACAAAGAATGGTGTTGAAGGGATCAGGTAGCAGATACCAAAGAACAAAAACCATCATTGTATGATCACCTTCCCTGCATAAACGCTGAAGACGAATGTGTGCATAAGTAAGCGTGGTGAAGAAGGCTGATGGTGCCCGGCTATCGAGAGATATAGCATCTGGGGTCTTAAAGGCTTGAAAGTAAACAAGCGGCCATCTAGCCCAGAAGCAACAAAGCCCCCATGGAAGCAGCACACCAATATGATCATGAAGGGCCGAGGGGACCAGGTTTCAAGCACCAAAGGCAGGGGTGGGGGTGGGGTGGGGAACAGAACAAAAAAAAAATCATATCATTGTGAATGAGGGGAGCACGTGATGCCCATCTGTAGACAGCTGGACATCCCTTGCAGAGGGGTAGTGGGGAGGAGATGAGTCACTCAGGATTCAGTGTAGCAATAATGAAACTCACAACCTTCCTCTAGTTCTTTAACACTTCCTTCCCCCAACTACCATGACCCCAATTCTGCCTTGCAGACCTGGTTAGACCAGAGGGTGCACAACATTACAGACGAGAACTGGAAACACGGGGAATCTAAGACAGATGAACCTCTCAGGACCAGTGGTGAGAGTGGCGATACCGGGAAGGAAGGGGTGGTAGAAAGGGGGAACCAATCACAAGGATCTACATATAACCTCCTCCCTGGGGGATGGGCAACAGAAAAGTAGGTGAAGGGAAACGCCGGGCAGTGAAAAATAAGATAAAATAATAATTTATAAATTATTAAGGGTTCATGAGAGAGGGGGCAATGGGGAGGGATGGGGAGGGGGGAAAGGGAAATGAGCTGATTACAGGAACCCAAGCAGAAAGCGAAGTTTGAGAACGATGAGAGCAACGAATGTATTAAGTGTGCTTTACACAATTGATGTATGTATGGACTGTGATAAGAGTTGTATGAGCCCCAATAAAATGATTTTTTAAAAAAGAATGTATATTCTGGGGGGATAAAGCCACATAGCTCTGGTTAAAAAAAAATCAGATTACTAGTAGCTAATCTTACTCAAACACAACAGAGTCTCCTGTAGGATGCTTGGAAAATAATTTTATTTCTATAAGATTTTATTTCTTTGAGAATTCACCTGCTATATATAAACACTAAATTAATTTTCTGACTGAATTATTTTCAGAAAAATAGGAGCTACTTCAAATCCTATCTTTACCCATAGGTTAAAAATGGCTGCTGCTGGCAAGTTTTGCATGGGGGAAAGAAAATCTGCATTATTTTCTGAAAATGGAAAGAATATGCATAAATAAGAAAATAGTATAAATAGAATATAAGAAAATGTTTATAGTTGTTTTCAAGGATAATTTTATGAAAAATGGTTGCTGTCCAACAATTCCATGATGAATACAAATAAACCGATATGGACTGCTGACTGCTAATTAAAAAATAAAACATTTTCCTTATCTACTTATTTATGCTGACCAGCCTAGCAACATATTGTAGCAAGTTTAGCTACAAAGCTATTTTAAAGTAATAAATTGCCAAGAAATAAAAGAGTCCCTAACATTTGTCAGTTGACACTATTGACATAAACAATTTCACTAAAAAAAAGCCAACTAGGGTCAAACAGGCCAGTCTACTACTATGATGAAGCAAGAAGACAAAAACACAACTCTGGAATCATGTCTGAGTACTGATAAAAATAAAAACTCTGTGCAAACCCAAATGTGATAAAAAATTTCCTTTCATCCAGCTAACATAAGCAACTTTTTATGTTTTATGATTTTTAGGTTTTTTTGTTTGTTTTACCAAATATAGCCTTAGCCCCACACCATTCCTCTAACTGCCTAGATAAAAATTCTTATGGTACCAAATGATAGTATCAACCCCAATTTTGTATATACCAGCTTCACACTTCCATGATCCTTCCCCCAAATTACCTAACTCAACCCAATCTTGTAACAAGCACCTCCTTAATTAAGACTATAAAATAAGAAACTAAACTGGTTAGTACATTAAATGAGAAATAATCAAGATCGCTAACAATCAAAATATGTACATTAGAGCAACTATTCCTATTGTTCACCTACTGAATTAGAAACAATATTTTTAAATATCAACGCTGGTACCAATAAACTAATAGTTCTATATTCTAGAGTGTGTGTAGATAGGTAAATTCTTTTGGAAAATAATATGGGATAATACATAAAAAATTATTTTATATCTAGGTATCTAGTCTGAGAAAATAATGCTAAATATACTGAAGGTTCAATGCTACATATTTACAACAATATTATTCATAAAACATAAAAAATTGGAACAACTGGATTTTCTAATAATATAAGAGTGCCTGCACTGGATGCATTACATAAAGAGAGTCACTAAATTTATATCAGTAAAAATTCATAACAGGATGGAATTTTTTTGTTATGTTAAGTGAAAAATTAGGATGTAACATCTACAAAAATATACCTGAGATACTTAACATACAAAACAACAATAGTTCTTTTATGTAGATAAAAGAACTGTAGCCTACAACACCTGCAGCAACTAGTTTGGAAAGCTAAGCCACAACCTCTGCAGCGATTAGCCCAGAATTATCACTATTTGATTGATGACTGTCACCTTCTATATTTTATTTTTCTGTCCAGTTTCCAACTCAGGACGAACAAGAGAATGTCAAATATGTATATAGTGTCAATCATATACAATGCCCTGCTTTTAGTTGTCATTTTGCCCCCAGCTTCCCCTTGTCCCAACCTCCAATTAGCTTATCTGACATCTTCCCTTGTTTTCACTACTCCCTTGCCTGCCCTTGAGTTTGCCAAATATAGAAGAGGCTTGCAAATATTTTAACAAGATCTAACTAAGTCATCTTTTGTAGTGTTCATTTGGGTGGTCTCTGTCTGTTTTCATACAACAATAACAACAAATTAAACATTAAAAAGACAGAAATGAAATATACCCCAAATTAATTATTGCTGTCTCTCTGAGTACTCAAAGTATGAAAAATTTGTTTTTTTCTCCCTGCTTTTTGTATTGTTTTGTTATTAAGTATGTTTGTGTTTATCTTGAAAACATAATTTTTTATTAAAAATATGTGATGAGTTATTAGTAATAAAAAGGAACAAATGACTGATAACAACAATCTCAAAAACAACGCTAACTAAAAGAAGCCAAACAACACACCCAAACACATCCTATATAATTTTTTTAATCATTTTATTAGGGGCTCATACAACTCTTACCACAATCCATACATACATCAATTGTATAAAGCACATCTGTAGATTCATTGCCCTCATCATTCTCAAAACATTTGCTCTCCACTTAAGCCCCCAGCATCAGGTCCTCATCCTATACAATTATTGATATGAAATTCAAGAATAGCCTTAACTAAGCTGTGGTAACAGAAGTCAGAAATCAGTTGCCTCTGGAAATGTAAAAATTGACTAGAAAGGGGCTGGGAGAAATTTTAAAAGATGATGGAAATATTTGACATCTTGTTTTGACTGGGCTATATGGATGTATACAACTGTCAAAACTCATTGAACTGAATGCTTAAAATCTGCTACTTTTATTGTGTATAAGCTATACATCAAATATATAACCTCCCTGTTACTTTCTATTTTGCTTTTGGATATCAATGTATGAGCATCTCATCCCCTTAACATTTATCTTTAGCCCCCAAGATGTTTAAATCTATAGCTCTCCTCAGAATATCAGGATTTGATAATAATGGACTTTATAAGATAAAGTTAAATAAAATTATTTAAAGTAACCGTATAATTCTGCTTTTTATAAAGACAGAAATTAGAGTATTGGTTATCAAGGAAAAAAGAAACATGATTTTAAGATACTCCCTTGGACGTATGACTGAAACACCATAGTATAAGAAAACATGGATGACTGCTACTCCAAGGTTATGAAACTGAAGGTCATTGGACTTTGGTTTGGACCTCTTGCTTGGACGGTGCTCAGTGAATGGTGGTCTGGGACAGCCATATATCTACTATTTTAATGCTCTCTTTGCGTCTTTATGACATATATTAGTCTGGTAGGTATGGTTGTGCCTGTGTGAATGAGTGTTATTGAAAGTTTTGCCCCATCACCAAGCCCCATTGTTCATATAAATAGTGTCAACTTAAGCTTTTAATCAGTCAACAATTCATGTACTTTGGCCTGAAGCCAGCCTATACTTGTTTAATTCCCTTTTCTCATAAATGTTTTAAATTCTACACCATTGGCTAAATCAATGACACTATCAATAGAATTACCTTATGCCCCAGGGGGATGACTTATAATGTTATCTATTACAAAATGATAACAATGTCTCTAAAGTGAACCAGAAACATATATAAAACAAAAACATATGTATGGATCTTGGGCTTGTACTTAATTCTAGCCTCAATCTAAGAACAATTCATTCTTATGACATGATCCTACTTGGTATTCACCCTCATGAAGAGATGAAGATATGAGTGCTATAACAAAGTGTGGTGAAGAAACCAGATGGTCCACAGCTATCAGAAAGAATAGTATTCACGGTCTTAAAATCATCTTCAAATAAACAGCCATATAAGTGAGGCCTCAACTAAGTCGCAATGGAAGAAGCACACTAGCCTATGTAACCCAAGGACTGTAAATAAATCTAAATCTAAAGGAGGGAATTGTATCAATGCTTAAGCAATGGTTTTCAAAAGGCTATGGATGACCATGTAAACCCAAAATCCATTTTCGAGGTCTCACATGGATAAAGTTTTTGGTGAATCCCTTCTGACCATAGTTGAGGGATGAGAGTAGCCTTTCTATCAGACAGAGAATTTTAAAGTCAATTATGGCAGATGTAGTTAGGCAAAATATAATAATACCTTATCATTTGATCTCCTTTTGATTCATTTTAAAGTTTCAGTTTTTAATATTTTCTGCTCTCTTCTATTGAGGTTTGTCCTATGTTTAGTCATTTTTGTTAGGTTTTTGTTTGTTTTTTGCTTCTTTTTTGTGTTTTGTATGATTTTCTGTATGTGAAATCCAGGAAAAGTAAATCTATAGAGATAGTAATTATATTAGTAATTACTTAGTAGCATGGCAGGAGAGGTTGGGGAAAATGGGGAGCTAACAACAATGAGTATGAGCAGAGGATGTTCTGAAATTGATTGTGGTGATGATTGCACAACTCTTCATAATGTGATTGAATGATTAAATTGTATAATATGTGAAGTATATGCCAATAAAACTGTTTTTTAAAAAACCATAAAGGTCCTTACATATGGAAGACAAAGGCAGGAATGTTAGTGTCATGAGACATAATTCAACTAGCCACTTCAAGTTTTAAAGATAAAAGACAGCTAACCAGTCATGGAATGCAAGTCTCTAGAATTTGGTAAGACAAGAAAATAAATTGCCTCTCTTTTGACCTATTTAAAAGTTGTTTCAGTTCATTTTAAAAGAAGTGAAGGAGAAATATGCATGTGAATTAAGCCTCCAGCAAATTCCCTTTGACTAAAGACCAAGATACGAATAGCCTTGCTCTCATGAAGAGTCATTGGAAAGTGGATAATGACAGATGTAGTTAGGTTAAAATTTAACACCTTTTCATTTTATTTCCTTTTTGATCTATTTTAAAGTTGTGCTACTTTTTAATATTCTCTACTTTGTTTTCAACTGAGGTTTATCTCTGTTACTTTTCCATTATTATTCGTTTTATTGTTGTTGTCTTATGTATGATTTTCTGTATTTGAAATCCAAGATAAGTAAATCTATAGAGACAGTAATTGCACTAATGGTTTCTTGGGAGTATGGCAGGGGAGGTTGGGGGAAATTGGGAGCTAATAAGAATGAGTAAAAGAAAGAAAAAATATTCTAAAATATTCTCAAATTGATTGTGGTAATGATTGTTCAATTCTTCTTGATGTGATTGAACTATTGGATTATATTATAAGTGAATTGTGTGCCAAAACAATGTGTTTTGTTTTATTTAAAAATAGCTCTCCACCCCGAACCCTTAGAAAGGAATACAGTGAACCCTCGCCACTTGCGCTTCGACTTCCACGGCTTCACTCTTTCGCGGTTTTTGTGTAATAGCGCATGCTCTGTCATTACTGCCACTGATTGGCTCATACTGTACACGCTTCTGTCTGCATCGCTACATATCGGAGCTACGTATCAGATGCATTTTTGCTTTTGTACAGTGTACTGTAATTGTTTGC
>NW_022107407.1:17307856-17317197 GCF_000313985.2 Echinops telfairi | reverse complement strand
AAATATTTGATTTACAAATAAGGAATCCTACTTCGCGGAATTTCATTTATCACAGTAGGGTCTAGAACCAATTAACCGCGATAAATGAGGGTTCACTGTATAGACCTTTCAACATCTTGCTAGTCCAGCGAGTTCATTTCACACTCCTGACCTCCAGAACTATAAAATAATAAAATTAACACTAAGTTTTGGTAGTTTGTAAGAAGCCCCAGTGATGTAGTGGGTTATTCATCGGGCTGCTAACCACAAGGTCAACAGTTCAAAGCCACTACCAACTCTGTGGAAGAACGATGGGATTTTCTACTCACATAAAGAGTAACAGTCTTGGAAACCCACAGGGGCAGGTCTACCCCATCCTATAGGATCCCTATGAGTTGGAATTGACTAGGTGGGAGTGTTTGGTTTTCGTTTTGGGGTTCTTTTTTTTAGTAATTTGTTACAGCAGCAATAAGAAAGGATTACAATTTTCTAGTAAAATCACAAATCTTTATTTAAAACTAAAAGGAGACAAAGCTCAGATTTTATTGAGAATTCAATTGAAATATGTATTTTTATCAAGTAAAGAAAAAAATTCCTAAATCAGATATCCTCTACTTTAATAGACAAATCTTATCACGACTGCCCACCCTTCCCTTTCTGGTAGTGTTGGTTTTTCCTTTCTGGCTCAGCTGCATCACTAATGTTAGACTATACCAACATGATAATAAAATTTACCATCTCTACTACTTTCCCACCCTTTTCCATGAAATCAAGCCTTTTAAAAGACAGTTTTATTGGCATATAGTTCACATTTTATACAACATAATAGTCCAATCATATTAAGAAGAGTTGTGCAATTATTATCACAATCAATTTTAGAACATTTTCTTTCTTGTACTCATTGGTGTTAGCTCCCCATTTCTTCCAACCTCGCCTGCCATGCCCCTAGGTAATTATCACTCTAGGTACTGTCTCTATAGAATAAATTTCATATAAAGTCAAGCCTTTACATGTCAGATCCCAAAAGTATTGATCCCACCAGTTTCTTTCATTCTATTCATTATCTTATTTAAAATATTGCTTCCAAAACCACCAGTTTCATCTTGATCTAATCCAGCTGTCTCTTAACAGTTCTGTACTGTTTATTGCTTTGAATTTGTTTCATTTTATCACCCTCGACTTCTCTGTAATGTTGATTTTTCTCCATAACATTCTAAAGAAAGATTCAAGTAATTTTCCTCTACTTTAGAATTTCCTTCATATCTTTTTGCCCAATTCTCCTGTCTCTTTTGTTACCTTTATTTTCTCCATTTATCTATATGTTGACAAACTGTAAGCATTTGTTCCAGATTCAGCCTAACTTCTCAATTTACTGTATCACTAGTCATTTTTAAGCCTTTTCAATTTATAGACAAGTTTCTAGTCAATTTATAATGAACAAATTAGACTAACATTGACCAACCAATCAAATGCCTTTATATTTGTTTCAGTTAAATATTAGACACTAATATTATAGAAATGCATCCATTATTAATAGAGTAGAAAGACATTAGAAATATAACAATTAACTTTAATCTATAACCTTTATCTCTAAATCCAGAAATTAAATTTGCATCTAAAATTACCATTAAAATGGTGAGTTTTACATATAATGAAATGCATATATTCTAATATGCTGATTTATGCTATTTTGAATTCAAGAGAAATTTAATAGGCACAGCTCCTCCAATTATAACCAACTGAAATGAAAATATTTAATACTAAAAATCACATTCAAAATCATCCTATACACCAGCAATATTAGCTAGTGTTCTAGAGCTTCTAATAAAACTAAAACCATACACCACCTTCTGATGTTTTATGTAATACAACCAAAAAGCATTATTTCCTGTTATTGTAATCAGCTAATTATTTTAAAGTTATATAATAAAATATCTTTTGAACAGTAAACTTATCAGAGTCTCTTCTTGCTATTTTCTTTCAGTGATTATGAATACTCCAGGAAAACAAACCTCTCCAAAAGTATCACAGTGGATTTACTTATGGTACATACTTTTTGAACATCTTATAGTCTACCCTTTATAGTTTTATTGTTGTTAGCTAGCCAACTTCAACTCATGGCTACTCCATCTGCATCAAATAGAACTGTGCCCTCTACTGGTTTGTTTGTTTTTTATTTTGTGTTTTTGTTTTAACTTTTAGTTGTGATTTCAGTTAAGATTTTCAAAGCAGATTGGTTTTCCATTAAGGAATTCATACACATTTTGTTTCAAAGACATTGTTTACAGTACCTACAATGTAACACATCCATTCTTCTTTCCTGTCAATTCCTGCCTTTTAAGGTTTATCCCAGGGAAAATGCTGTCCAGTTGATTTCCTATGATTAATGGGTCTAAGGAGTGCATATCTCCCTAGTGTTATTGTAAACCCTCTTCGCCTGCCTACTGCTTGGCTGATAATTGAGCCAAGGGGGTGAGTTCATTTCTTGACCTCAAGAATGACTAGAGGTCATATATAGTCTTGGGGGATTCCACCATTTTCTGTCAGATTAGTGAGCCTGATTTTTTTTTTTTCAATGGTAAGTAGGTAAGTAGATCACCCAAAGTACCCATGGGTAGCTTTGAATGTTCAACCTTTCAATCAGCAGTTAAAGACTTCATTGTGGGCACCACCCACAAACTCTCTACATTTATCTTCTCTAAATTCTTTGAATATGATTGCAATTTTTGACTTTGTAAAACTTTTAATCACTGATTCAAATAATTGATTTTAATCATTGTTTCCCTTAAAAAACAATAACAACAACAACAACAAAACCTCACTGCAATCAAGTCAATTCTGATGCACAGTAACCCTATAGAGCAGCATAGAACTGCCCCTGTGAGTTCCTGAGATTGTAACTCTTTGCAGGAGTAGAAAGCCTCATCATTCTCCCGCGGAGCAGCTGGTGCTTTCCAACAGCTGACTTTGTGGTTAGCAGTCCAATGAATAATCACCATGCTACCAGGGTTCCTATCAATTCCTTATAAATAAATTTTAGCATTACATCTCAAATCAAATAAACAAACAAACCATTGCTATTGAGTCAATTCTAAGGCATAGTAATTCTATAAGACATAGTAGAAAGGTTGTAAACATTAAAGAAACAGACAGTTGCATCTGTCTACTGTAGACAGTTGGTGGATTTGAACCACTTGAATTCTTGACCACTGCACCACCAGGGCTCATTTGAATTACCTAGAAAACTAGAACCCTCCCCCTATGTATTTAATACGTATCTCAAATAAAAACACTAGTGTATTACATATTTTAGAAAATTAGTTTTTCAAGTATTAAAATAAATTTTTAAATACTGCCTTTCTTTTTTAAATAAGAAATAAACTGTCACTACAATCAAGAGCTTTTATAAAGATTACTATTTTGACACTTAAGTAGAAATAAAAATCTCAATATTTTCTATATGATAAAAAATACAGTTAAAAGAGTAAAGCAGTGCTCTACTTGAAACTTTAATAATAGACTCAAAGTTATTTCTCTTAAACTAATATGTAAATAGTTTTATAGAACTATAATGTGGAGAATCAATACAATCATACTACAAAAATAAAACGTGGAATGTAATTGTAGGATTCCTCTTAGGTATATCTACGGGTGATGACAAAAGGAAGTCTAGAGAAATGCATTAACCTTCAAGGAATAGGAATTTGACTTCATCACTATAAAAAAATCTACAGGTAAACAAGCTTAGATATCATGTAATTTTTGTTTCAAACAAAAAATATATTTTTAAAAATATTTTTATTGGCATATAAGTCACACATCATAAAATTTAATAGTCAGTCATATAAAGAAGTGTTGTGCAATCATCACCACAATAAATTTTAGAACATTTTCATTTTTCTCATACTTGTTGCTATTAGCTCCTCATGGTTCCTTCTAATCTCCCTTGCCATACCCAGGTAACTATTAATCCAGTTACTGTCTCTACAGATTTACCTATCCTGGAGTCTAAATACTGAAAATCATACAAAACAAAAATAAGAAATAAACAAAAGCAACAACAAAACAGAAAACTCTGAACAAAAAGAAAGCAGAAAATACTAAAAATAAAACAACTTTGAAATGGGTTAAAGGGGGATCAAATGATTATTACATTTTAATCTAACTACATCTGTCATAATTGACTTAACAATGCTCTCTGTTTTATAGCAAGGCTATTTACATCCCTGAACTATGGTCAAAGGGATTCCCCAGAAACTTAATCCATGTTGGCACTCCACAAAACAGATTTTAGATTTCCATTGTCATCCATAACCTTCTGCAAACCAGGTGTTTGCAATTTAACTTCTGATACCATTCCATCCTGCGGATTCGGTTTTCATTATTTAGAATCCTTGGATCACACGGGCTGGTGTGCATCTTCCATGTAGACTTAGTTGATACCTCACTTAGAGGTGGCTATTTGAAGAGGTGGTTATGGCTGGCTATTTGAAGACAAATCTTTAACACTCTTCTTTCTGAAAGCCAGGCAGCATCTAATTTCTTCTTTATACTTTGCTATAGCACCCATATCTTCAGTAATCTCCTCATGTGGGCTCATATGGAGTAGGGCCATATCATCTGAATTAATTGTTCTTAGGTTAGGGCTATAGGTAAGTGCAAGCCCCAAGTCCATTTATATGTCTATAGTTTATATATGTCTCTGGTTCACTTTAGAGATATCATTATCATTTTGTAATAGAGAACATTATGAGTCATCCCCATAGAGCATAAGGTAATTTTATTGATAGTATCATTAATTTAGCCAATGGTATGGAATTTAAAATGCTATCAAGAAAAGGAAATTATACAGGTATAGGCCAGCTTTTCAGACCACACACTCATGAACTGTTGACTTGTACAGATTAAAAGATTAAGTGACTGGATATAATTTGCACAAACAATGAGGGTTGGGGATAGGGCAAAACTTTTGATAGCCCTCATTCACAAAGGCAGAACCATGCCTGCCAGACTAACACATATCACAAAAAAGCAAAGACCAGAGGATGTACACTGGTACAGATGTTTTGAGAATGATGTACAAATGTGCTTTACACAATTGATGTGTGTATGGATTGCGATAACAGTTATGAGCCCCTAATAAAATGTTTTTTTTTTAAATAGTAAATATATGATAATCCTGAGTCACCATTCATTGGGTACCTTCAAACAAGAGATCTGGACCAAATAAAGCCATACGAAATGAGACCAACACCACGATCAACTTCTTGACAATATAATAGCACCAAAGCAGGGACAGAGAGCCCTGTTTTTGTCAAGGGCAATTTGGATATTTAAAATATCATCCGTGTGTCATTCTGGTCAAATGTCTAATTAACTCACCCCTAATGTAATGGCTAGAACTGCTTCCTTTGGGTCAGGCATGTGATGTTAAGTGGCACTGATGGGTCTTATATGGGCCTTATGTGGCCCAAAGGCTGGACATTCCCCATTCTTGCTCTCTGATACGTTAAACACTTTATAAGCATACTTGTTATATTTCTATAATCCCTTACTGCAGTCTTTCCTTATACCTTTATGCTTTCTGGATAAGCAAAGCACAGAACCCAGAGTACTGAACAACTTAGCTTTGGTTTCTGATTCTTTTGAAATTATTTTTGGTCCTTTCACAATCCTGACCAGTGTTGCTAAATGCTTCCTGATTTACCTCCATTATCATTCTTAAAGATATACATTCCCTAGTGTCCTTTTTGGAGACAGGAACATGAGGTGATTGTCTGATGGTTTATCCTTAAGTTAACTAAGATGTCAAGAATATTAATTTGTATTCTACTAGCTTATAAGTATATAAATGATACAAGTATACACATCTTGGTGAACTATCTATAGTTCTTTTATGGATAAAAACAGCAGAAATGTGGAGCTGTGATCATGGTCTTGTGCCAATCTCAGTTACAGGACCACTCCGGCGAAATCAGAGGACACATGGGGACAAGTATATAAGGAAATCTGAGCATTTAGTCTACTTTCAGTTTTTCAGTGTCCTGGAAAGTCTATTCCACCACAGTTCAGATGTATGATTCTGATTTTATACCTACTTACCTAGTCGATATGATGTTTCATCTGTTATGAGAACTATGCATATAAATTCATTTCCCCGCAAAAATTACACAAGTTTTCTACATGTTGGCTCTAACACCATTACCATTTATAAAATCAGCTTCTAAATGTTGATGAATAGTGAGCTGGATACTTTAAGAATTTATTCAGAACTTAAAGGATTATGCCATCTGGTTTTGGTGATGTATTTATTTTTATCTATTTTGTTAATAAGATCTAGAACAGCCCATGTGTTTTTCACTGTCAATCTAATACTTCTGAAACATTTGCCTAAAAAGATTATTTAGTAAAAGAATGTTCTTCATATTGTCATCAGTCAAAAAATGAATTTTTCGACAATTTTCCTTTCTATGTCTTTTGTAAATGGCATACCACATTCCTAAAGTAGGGTCGCTCTTTCACTTTTTCTGTAGTATAAAACATCTTTAATAAAAGCTCTTTGAGGAGGGTGTCCCAAATAGCAGCAGGTTTTCTCTCTATCAACTTCTTTGCTCTAATTTGTTTTTTTCAAGAAATATTTTACTAATATCCATGTGACAGGCATTGAGGATACAAATGTGAATAAAACAAGGTCTTTCCCTCATGGAGCTTGCATTCTAATGAATGAAGCAAATAGCAAACAAACATATTTATATAGTTTTAAGAGTTACAATGAGAGAAACAAGTCAGGATAAAGCAGTTGAATTAAGAACTGAATGATATAAAGGGAGTGTAATGCAGTTATTTTAGAAGGAAATGTTCCAAGCATAGGTAAACGTAAAATCAGCAGCCTTGAGGCAAGAATTATGCCCGAGGAGCAAGAAGACCAGTGTAACTGCTGCAAGGAAGGAAGGAAAAGAACAGTTGAAAATATGTTTGGTAGGGGCTGGGTCACTGAGAGTTTTTCAAAAGATAATAGGGCTTACATTATTTTTAAGGCAAATACAATTGAGTTTTAAGCAAAGAAAAGGCATGCTATGATTTAGATTTCAAATAGATTGTGTGATGACCCAGACCTGAGTGAAAGCAGAGAAAGCACTTAGGGGACTGCGGAGTAGTGTGTAGTCCAAGCAAGAGATGTTGGGAGTTCAGAACAGGTTTCTAGTGGTGGAAGAGTAGAAGTGTGGTCAGACATGGGATATATTCCACAGGAAACGTCAACAGAACAGCTTCCTAGGCTTCCTGAAAAATGTACCATGTTGCCTTTTCTAGATAGTAGTACAGATAAAGCATAAAGAGTAGTGGATTTAAGAACTGATTAATAGTGTGCCACATTTAGTTATGCCTCTTACCAATTTGGAGATTTAAAGATACTACTCATATTCTCCAGCTTCAAATGTTTTATCAGTGAAATCAAAATAGTAATACCTTACCTGCTTTCCACACTCTCTATCAGTATGGAAAGCTTTACTCAGTTTACAGATCAACTAATTTTAACTTGCTATATTAACAAAAATGTCATTCTCCTTGTAAAACGTAGACATTGATACTCGTGGCACATTAAATGTTTGAAGCTATAAACTAGCCTGCTAGAACATCAATTAGCAATCTCCCAATGCCAGTTTAATTAGGTATTAAGAAAAAAACAAACCAAATTCACTACCATCGAGTCAGTGCTGACTCATATCCACCTCCTGTGGGTTTCCAAGCCTGGAACTGTTTATGGGAATAGAAAGCCCAATCTTTCTCACTCTGAGGTGCTGGTGTTTTAGACTGCCGACCATGCAGATTGTAGCCCAATGCATAACACCACTACACCACCTTGGGTCTTCCTTTAACTAGGTATGGGTCGGTTAAATATAAATATGAATGTATTAAGTATAAGTATGTGTGTGTTTGCAATGATTTGGGGGAATCTTGGTGATGCAGCAGTTAAGCATTTGGCTGTTTAGTCAAGATGTCAGCATTTGAACCCATCTTCCCTGTTTCAGGAAAAAGGTCTGCTTCTATAAAGATTTACAGCCTTGGAAAGGCTGTAAGGATTTGCTCCAAGGCAATGGTTTGGGGTAATTTGTGGAACAGAAGTCTACATAGAACTCCAATTAGGGGACAAATGGTCTTCAAAAAAAATTGGTCACATATCAAGTGATTTGTGATCTGATGTATATTTATATGCTTCAATTTAAACAAAATGCTAAGTCATGCATTATTATCAATTATTTTCTTTAATTAATCTCTTTTCAATCGATCACCCAACCATGTATAACCAGATTTACTCATTTGAAAAGTAAATAACCAGTGCCTGTCTTAAAGGTTTTCAACACTGACTGAGTGCCCAATTACCTCCTGGACTTTTAAAAAAATTGCAAGTACCTTATCCGCATCCCTAGATTTAGATTCTCTAAGACTGAGTTAAGAACTGCCTGGGAAGCATAAATAGCTAAGCTCTCTATCAGCCAAAAGATTGGCAGTTCAACCCACCCAGGGTACCATAGAAGGCATATTTACTGATATGCGTTTAAAAGGTCATAGTCTTGAAAACGCCATAAAACAGTTATGGAGTCGCCATGAATTGGAATTGACTCAACAAGACAGAGGCAGACAGGAAAATCTCCTGACAGCCAGAGCTGTGAACCATTGCCCTACTAGATGGTAGACATTCATAACAAAATAATAATTTATAAATTATCAAGGGAAGGGGGAGTGAGGAGGGAGGGGAAAATGAGGAGCAGATGCCTGGGGCTTAGGTGGAGAGCAAATGTTTTGAGAATGATGAGGGCAATGAATGTATAAATGTGCTTTACACAATTGATGTAAGTATGGTTTGTGATAAGAGTTGTATGAGCCCCTAATAAAATGATTTTTAAAAAAGGAAAGAAAAAAAAGAAACCGGAAAAAAATAATAATGATAAGAGAACAAACACAAACATCATTACTTCTCAAAGCATAATTGCAGTGGCAGATAAAATATTATTCTAATCACAAGATGGCACTAACTTTATATTAGAGGTATAGATTGACACAGTGGCTTCAACCAGGGGCCTCAAACATAGGAGCAATTGTGAGAATGGTATGGGACCAGACAATGTTTCCTTCTATTAAACAAAGGGTCGCTGTTGGTCAGAATTGACTTTATGGCATCTAACAAGAACATTAAACATTTAAAAAATCAGGTCTGTCTAAATAAGATAGTCTGGATGAACAATCTGGAGGAGACAACAACGGGACCGACAGTTCTGGGGGGACATGGGAGAGGGGGAGGTGGGGGGAAAGGAAGTGGTGTTAACAAACCCAGGGACAAGGGAACAACAAGTGATCCAAAT
>NW_022107407.1:17302151-17306526 GCF_000313985.2 Echinops telfairi | reverse complement strand
AAATGAGGACCTGATGCTGGGGGCTTAAGTGGAGAGCAAATGTTTTGAGAATGATGAGGGCAATGAATGTACAGATGTGCTTTACACAATTGAGGTATGTATGGATTGTGATAAGAGTCGTATGAGCCCCTAATAAAACAATTTTTTTAAATGTTAAAAACTCTAGTTCCACTTGGGGAGTAAGGAAGGAAGGTAGTCTGATTGGAGCTGATCTCCATGAAGAGCTGGTCTTTGAACTGTGAGGTAAAAGGCAATTGGAAGTTCTCTAATTAGAATAAAGTTGGAAGAGAGATTTTAGCCAGCGGTAATAGCATGTCAAAAGACATAGAAATATAAGAAAAGAGTGCTTTCAGGGAATGTAGTATGCCAAGGAATCCAGGGAATGAGGCTGGAAAAGCAAACAGGGATCCTTCCTGCAGCGAAATATGTGCCAACAAATGAAGTAGTTTTAAGTTTTTTGGGTAGCGCAGTGGTTTCAAAGTGTTCCATAAAATTCAAGTTCACAAAAGGTAGTTGCATATTTCACAAATATCTGAAAACATAGTACTCAAGTGCATACCTATAGAACTCAAAGAGATTGCAATAAACCAATACACTAACTTTTTTTTGCTGATCTTTAACCAAAGTTCCTTCTGTCATTTCTGTGTTTAATTTCTTGTCAATGTGTCCTTGATTATGAAGGCTGTAGCTTTTCACAATTTTTAATGCTAGAAATGTTACTAAGGTAGAAAATGCTATAAAGAATATCCAACTACCTATCTAGAGATAATATTATGTAACTAAACCAAATATTTCTAAAAAACAAGTTTTTTATTGGTTCTTTATATAATGAATTCATATAATTCATAAAAGAAACATGGTAATAACCACATTTATTTGTTTTAATAGATATTTACTGTGGTTTCACATAAATTTTTATCTGAAGAATATCATTACTTTAGAGAACAGGATATAGAATTTTTAGTAGGGAATGACATGATTAACATTGTACTTCAAAAATAACCACTCCTACAATAAAATGAATTGAAATTGGGTAAGAAAGCAAAAGGTAAGAAATTCAAGAAACCAAGCAAGAGGGAATGAGCAAGTGCTGTTGGTAGAGAAAAGCAATAAATTTCAGGAATACGAAGAGGGTAGAAAAAGATTTGATGGTTGATCAGCTAAATTGTGAAATGGAGGGTGGTTAAGAGCAGAGGCTAGATTTATACTTTCATTTGACCATGTTGAAAAGGTAGCTGTACCCAGAAGGTGCCATCTCTTCAGTACTCAGAATAGAATGTTCTTTGCACATTTAATAAGTGAGTCTAAATGAATAAGTTAGTTCTTTGCACATTTAATAAGTGAGTCTCATTTTAATACAGTTCCAATTTGGGAATTTCCTTAATCCATTTTTATATATTTTATTCTAGTTTGGGTAACTTAAAATATAGCCAAATAGCCATTTCTAAAATTAAGTATGAAATTCCTATCCAAGATGCCATAGTATTTTCTGCATTTGGTAAGAGCTTAGTGCACAGCTTAAATAACTATCTATCCTTACAATGTCTTTGAAAATCATTGCCTACTGTTATTACAACCCACTGATTATGATTATTCCTTAAGAATAAGGTGATTTTAAAAACTAAAACAATAATGTGAATATACATTTTTTCACCATTTGTAGTTGATAAAGTGCCTTCACTTGTCTTCTCTGACCTTCTCAAAAGGATATAAAAACACTTACTCTCGTGACTCAGAAGAATTCAAGGCTCCAAAGGAATAAATGGCTTTTCCAAGATTGTATGACAGGCAAGTAGCAGAGCTTTAAATAAAGTAACTCCCGGCCCCCCCCCATACACACCACACACACACACACACACACACACACACACACACACACGCCAGAGATTCCTAGGACAGTACTAGTCCTACCATGCCATGTATTTTTTGCATCAGTGCTCTATTTTGCTTTTGCCACTTCCCATGCCCACCTGAATTTTTACTTTCAGAATCTGAGAATGAAAATAGCAACATGTCAAAGCATACAGAATCAGAAGTGGGATAATTCCCCAGCCTACCAGTTCAAACTTGACTTCCAGGACCCTTTTACACATTTCTCTCATAAACACTACTAAACCCTTCCCTAGTCTGAGAGAACATATAAAATTTCATATTAAGGACAAAAATGCCTAAGATATGCAAATTTCACTGGGTAGGTCAGAATTACGTCTATTTTCTAATCCAATTCCAAATAACCTTGCTTTTATGTAATTTATGATATTTAAAAACCACAGATTTCATGTTTTTTATAATGATCCTACTAAGAATAAAAGGGAAAAAACAATGATTAAAACTTATATCATTATACAGCATTTGTTTACTAGGAAAAAACCAGAATAGGCAAACCTATAGAGACAACAACTGGATTAATTGATTCAAAGGGACATGGTAGGAAAGTTCTTGTTGTAGGAAATGGGGAGCTAACAAGGAGCACACAGAAGAAGAAATGTTCTGGAATTGATTGTGGTGATGGTTGCACAACTCTTATGAATGTGATCAAACTATTGAAATACATGATATGTGAATTCTATGATGGTAAAATTGTTAAAATAAACAAATTAATATTTTAATCATTTAAATAAAATAATTTCAAATATATAATATTTTCTTTTGAAGAAGTACTAAAAACATGATACTCCATTTCTGTGATGTCTAAAGGTAACTATTTCTTATGCATCCAGACAGTTATAGATTTCAAAATGTATATCATACAAATAGCAGACCAACAGCACATTCTTTTAAAGGCTATTTCTTTTAAAATATTATTAAAGTTATAAATCACTTTATACAAAAACAATATCTCAATCTAGTAACATAATACTTGTTTTGCACATTTTCATTTTCTGTCCCTATCAGAAATACTTTTATTTGCTTATGCATTCAAAGTTCAACATCAAAGTACAATTACTTAAAATGTTTCCTCATTAAAGCAGAAAGCCAGGTGTTTTTTGTTCTTGCAAGCTAATGATATTGCTTACTCCTTCTAGATTTATAAAGAGTTTAAAAATCTGGGTTCTTATCAGAAATTTAAAACAACTTGTTCATTTCTCTGAGTCTGTTTTCTACTTAATTCAAACATCTTAATAGTACTAATCACTTTATACTGAGCAGTAAAACAAAACAGCAATTAGTTTATGTCACTGACAGCATAGGATTAACCAGCGTGAACCATTTCTCCTTCAGGGTACTACATATATGTCAATATTACATCAATTTTGTGTCCACTATTGCTTCTTAACATTATCCTCTAAATTTTAGTTTGGGGTGCTGATTTCTGCGTTAAACTCTCATGACTTTGGAAGTCAATGCCCAAATCAATGTCTGAAATAACTTTATTAACTCAAATAGCCCCTGCCCACAGGGTCCTCTGCAGAATCCCCTCGATGCTGACATCGCAACCATTCCCAGTTGATGAGTCTTTTCTCGTTTCCTCCCAACAGTAAGAAAAGGAAATAAGAGGCTTTCTGCCAATTCGAAACTTACCTTGCAAATCTGGAAATACTCTGAAGTCAAGGTTTCCTGAATCTCCTCTCTGAGAAGCCCTGCAGTCCCTCCAGGGTGCAGCGAACCACTTCCAGCCCCACCGCCGCTGTTGGTGCTGCTACCACTGCCGGGGGAGGAGGCAGTTAAGCCATCCAAAACTTTTCGGAAATTAAACTTCTTCATTTTAAAAAAACTGTTGAGAAATTCAATGGAAATGGGGGAAAGGGTGACTTAAATCGTGGAATTAGACCTGGGTAAAAGTCAAGGCAATAGCCAGCTCCCATTTTATGAGCACTGGCTATCGCAGACTGGGGTTAAGGGTGGGTGGGAGGACGAGTGAAGTTTTATTTGATCCGTTTTTCATTCCTAAAAGCGTATCCGTGCAAAATCCGTATAACACAACTCTAAAAGCAACAATATTTCCTCCTCACACACCAGATTTCGAAGGGCTTCTCCCCAGCTGTCGCTACGCTTTCTCAGCACTGGGGTAAAAATAAAAGGCAGTGTCATCATCGTCATTAGCATTATATCATCATTATTATACAATCAAATCCAGGGTCCAACAGACTAAGCCTCGCTCTCTTAAAGGCGGGCTTTCCTTCTAAAGGACCAGCCCCGAATATTTCCAGAAAAAGATGTTGGAGGGGAGCCGAGATTTGCTGGGCCACCACCTCCGGGGCTCTGCCTCCATCGTCCTCAACGGTACCGTTTCCACGCTAGGAAATGGGGGACCACTAGGAAATGGGGGACCAAGAGGCCTTTTTCCATTCCGCACTCCCACCGGCCCCAACCCCAAAACATCCGCGGGTGACCCACAGCAGCAGGCGGCCGAGGGGCGCGTGGTGGCGCCACT
>NW_022107407.1:17292786-17301496 GCF_000313985.2 Echinops telfairi | reverse complement strand
CCTCCTTTCCAGGCCGCGCGGGGCCCGAGAAAGGGGCGGGGAGAGCTGCGACGTCAAGGGCGGGACGAGCCGCGGCTCCAATGACAGACTTGATGGGCCGGAGCACCGCGGGCGTGAAGCGTGAAAGTAACTTAGGGATAGGTCGGAAGAAAATCCTGTGAAATGGGGAGGAAAGATTTTTAGAATGGTGGGTGAGGAATTTGACTGACAGCGGCATTGGCCTGTACACTGGGTGGGGCGGGGCAGTGCTTTTAGGGGCTGTAATTGGTGCTACCTGTTGAACGACGCAAGTGTGGATCAATAGAATACCTAGGAGCTTGCGAACTGGGGCGACTGGAGTCGGAAGCTACTTGAAGGGTTACCTTAGGACTGGCTGTAGACAAGTCTCTGAATTCCGCAAATGTTTCGTGCCTTGGAGTCTCGTCTCTGCAGATGCCTCTGTTGAGATTCCCATATTGCCCTCCAACCTATGATGAACTGTTACTTAATAATGGTTTACCTCTGCAGGAGGGAGATGCATTTCACAATCTATACCCTTCCAGATGCCAAATAATTGATTGCTCATCATGTTCCCTCTAATAAATGGAATTATTTCTTTCGTCCACCCAGTCTTCACATGAACAGAGATATTTAATCTTTCAAAAGAAACATCTCTCAAAGTAAAATGTGCTAGGAATATAATAATCTAAGCTTTTTATGAGCCACATCATTTTGAAAAATGCACTATCGTGGCTGATTTTTTTAAATTACAGTATCAAGATGAAAAAAAATTGGTTTTGAGCCATGACTTGTAACTGGATTTGGAAATTTTTGGACGCTGACTTCATCTGTGAAAATGAAGAGCAGATCAAGAGCCTGTGGTTAACTATACACTTCAGTCTGGGCAACACAACAGAACTCATTAGTAATGATCCAAGGTATTGACTTACACCTTAGAGATCCCCTAGGATGGCCAATACTCTTTTTCTCTTTGGTTGTGTAGAGGTGGGTAGGTATGTGTGTGGGATGGGAAATTAGGGGAAGTTGAAAGATCATTGACTTGAAATATCAAAATCACTATAATCCACATTCATGGTAGCAGCAGTTAATAAACCAAATGACAACATATTACATTAGGCAAATCTGTTGCTACCCAGGACCTCTTTAAAAGTATTAAAGAACAATTATGTTACTTTAAATACTAAAATTCACTTGACCCAACCTGGTTGTGTGTGTGTGTGTGAGTTGGGAGTTGAGGGGTGGGTAGGGAAACTGCTTCATATGCTTATGAAAGTGGGTAATAAAGAAGGCCTCAGAAGAATTGATATATTTGAATTATGGTGTTGATGAAGACTGTTGAAAATAACTGTGGACTACCATCGTTGATTCACACTCACAGTGGTGAAGCATTGAGCTGCAATCCTCAAGGTCAGTTTGAAACCTCCAGTGACACCACAGGAGAAAGACAGAGTTTTCTACTCTCATGAGCAGTTACAGCCTGGGGTGAGTGAAAGATGGCAGTGAGTGTTCTTGGTTGAAGTACAACCAGAATGCTACTTAGAAGGGAGGATGGTTCAATTTCATCTCACACACTGAACAATTTATGAGAAAAAAACAAACCTTGGAAAAGGACATCATGGCTAATAAAGTAAAAGGTCAACGAAAAAGAGAAAGATCCTTGTGTTAGGGTTGACTAGAGAAACAAATTCGTAGAGACTCACATGTGTATAAGAAAGAGCTTTAAATAAAAGAGTAATTGAATTTTTTTAAAAATCCCAACCCATTCCAGATCAAGTCCATAAGTCCAATATTAGCCCACATGTCTGAGACTAGTCTATAAATTCCTCTTCTGACTCACGCAACACCTGCAATGATGCTGAATGCAGGAAGATCACAGGCCAGTGGGTGGAAAGTCTTATGGATCCAATGGCAGTGGAAGCATCTCAGTGCTGGCGTGGGTCTCCACGTGGCTCCTCCAGCTCCAGGACTCTGATTCCATCAGTGTAGCCCCATGTGGCTTGTCAACAGGAATACAAATAACAGAGTGTGGGTTTGTCCTCCAGTGAGCTATTTATCTCTGAAGCACTTCCAAATGAGGTCATCAAGCTGCAACCCAATTGACAGGCTAACTTCCACCCCATTTAATAGTCTCAAGTTGACACCACATTATGTAACTACTACAAACCTCAACAAGATGGATTGACACAGTGGCTGCAACAATGGGCTCAAACATAGCAATTTACAATTGTGAGGATGGCCAGGGCTGCACAGGGTTTCCCTCTGTTGTGCAGAGGGTTTCATGAGTCATAACCTACTTTAAAGCTCCTGACAACAACTTATCTTGCTTAGAACTTGGCACAGGAGTTGGCACTATTTTTTCCACTTATAATAGAAACTTAAAAAGACTTTTGAACATTTGCTTCATTGTTATCAAAGATTTTGAGATAGTACTCAACTATATCATGTGTGGGAGGGGGCAAAAAACAAAACAAAAAGGAAAAGCAAATGTGTTCTCTGATGTAAACTACATCTCAGTAGGGTTCCAAATTCTATATTGGATCCCTAACAATAAGTCTTTAGTCATTTGTGTTAGTCCAGGTAGACTAGAGAAACAAGTCCAGAGACACTCATATGTATAACAGAGAACTTTATATCAAAGAGCAATTGTGCTTTAAGAAAACATCCCAGCCCAGTCTAGATTGAGTCCATAGGTCCGATGCCCATATGTCCAATACCAATCTATAAATTTCCCTTCAGACTCACACAAAACATGCAATGACGCTGAATGCAGGAAGATCACAAGCCAGTGGGTGAAAAGCGCCGGCAGTGGTCTCCACATGGTTCCTCCAGCTCCAGGGCTCTGGCGTAGCTCCATCTCCTGCCTCCAGGGAGAAATGCAGGAGTTTCCAGAATCCTCAGGAGAAGGCCATACCCACACGGAGGAGGCCTCATTGGCTATGGCCTGATTGACAGGCTAGACCCCACCCCTTCACAAGTTGACAGGAGATTATATAACTGACGCATCATTTGCCTGCTTTCATCTTTTCTTCCTCGTTCATTACTCACCTCCAATCGTGAGTACCTATTAAGGCTAAAAACATTGCTTTCCTCTATTTTATTTCTGGACCTGGTTTGCTCTAACTCCCCAAAGACTAAGCTTTGCTGCCTAGGATGATAACTTTCGGTGCCATTATTTCCTTGATCAGAAAGTCTATCTACAACTCCTTATCAATTAAATGCACCAAACAAACTTACAGCAAGTGTTTTGATGAGAGTGAAGAAAGATGATATCCCAATCTGCAAAATGAGAGGTACCTTTTGTGAGAAAAACCCCTTAAAACTGTGGAGGGATTCAGCCAGTTAGTACCAGTTCCACAGAACGTATCCTTAATTTTTTGTTGAGTTACACTAACCATTTATTAAAATGACACTTACAATCAGGGTTCCCTCTAAGGTAGGTGGCTGGAGCAGTTGCCCAATGTGGAAATCACAAATGTACATTCTTTATTATTGTTTAAGGTTAATCTGCACAGCAACATATTCTAAGCACCTCTAGTAATGTTCATTCTGTTCATAGGTATACAAAATTAGATGGAACTATGCTTGTAATATTTATTTATTTCAGAAAACTCATTACACTTTCGATGAAACACTACATTTTTATTCCCTTGCATTTGTTACTTCAGTAAACAAACATTTAGCATAAAGAGAAAAGGTGCCAAACAACCAGAGTGACATGCTGTCATTCATTTCAGCTCTGTTTTACACCCCAAATTCCAAATTATGCAATTCCTGAAAATGTTAGAAGAGTTAAAAATATTGTCAGAACAATTACTGTAAGTTCAGCAGAAGCAGAAAGGGGTTTTCAAAGATGAACATACTATGATCAGAGAAGAAAGTCACCTACCTACTTCTAATCTATCAAACACAGTGACTATTATCTAATTGACCTACCTCTAAAGGAATGGGGTCCTACTCCTACAGTGAAAATATGGTTAAGGATAAATCACATAGCTCATGATGCTCAGATAAAAGGGATGATTATTGCAAGTGAAGATGTTAATCAAGAAGCAATATGGAAATATCTTACCAGTTTTATTGTTTTGGTCAAGTTTTATTTAATATTTTTATTAATATTTTAAACTCTTATGACCTAGTTTTTTGTACCACTTTTATTGCTCTTATTTAAGTATTAACTGTATGAAATACTAAACTATCATTTGGTATATCATTTTTTAATACTTAAAATGGCTATTAGGGGAGCGAACCAGTTGCTAAATTATTTGAAGCCCACCACTTCCTTAAACTACTCATCTCTCACACTATACTAGAACAAAGTAGTGGTTTTTATTCTAAAACTTGGAGAGAGCAAATGTTATCTTTTAAAAGTAAAACAAATTGACAAAGGCCCTGTATTAGACAGGGTTCTCTAGAGAGATAAAACCAGATTGCTGATAATTTTATATATATATATATATATTTATAAAGATAGATATATATAACACAAGAAATAAACTGTTAAATTATGAACAGATAGATAGATATATATAATACAATAAATGAACAGTTAAATTATAAAGCAGTACAAATGGCTCAGTGCAACTCACTCCCATGAGAGAGAGTTGTGAGAGACTAGCAGTCCTTCAAGTCTTGAGGGCCGTCCAGTAGTCCTCTGTAGAGAGAGAGAGAGCTAGGCTATCCCAGCACAGGCAGCAAAGCAGCCAGGCAGGTCACCAACTGTCAACCGGTTCATCAACTGTCATCCTCAGCCCCAAAGATGTAAATTTCAATCGTGTGGTCTTAAAGGGACCTCAACTTACAGCGACACAGTCCACAGGCTAGGCATCCCACAGGTAGCGTAGCCTGTAAATTGAGGCACAGAACAAGCAAGGCAGCTGCACACTGGTCTGATGATCAAAGAGTGAGAAACAAGAAAGGCAAGGCTCACCGAGCCATTTATCTCTCTGTCCTTCAATTAATCCCACTTGTGTATATTGGCCAGGCTGGCAAAATAAACTATCTCAGGCCCCTCTTGAGAACTCTGTAGGAATTCAATGGCCTACTTGAATTAGAATGATAACAGAGTAGATATCCTCTCAGATGAGACAACAAACATCAGTGAATATGGAAAGTAGAAGAAAAGTCAAATAAGAAAATATTAAAATTTCCAAATAAATTATGCACTCTTTGGTACTATTTTAAATAGTGCCTTTTTTTCTCCACAGAGGATAGTACTGCACCTAATATATAGCAAGTGCCCCCCAGCTCCTACATAAAGCAACTTACTGCCATCAAGTCCCTTCCAACTTCTAGTGACCCAATAGAAGGGTTCAGAGGAGTTGTAAATCTTTACAGGAATCAACAGCCTCATCTTCCTCCTGAGGAGCAGCTGGTGGATTTGAACCTTCGGGTTAGCCACCTAACCTACATCATCATCAAGGCTCCGTAGTAGAAGCCCAATATATGTTGATGCAAATTAACGACGCCAAGTAAAAATCTTAGCACAATTGTAATCTCTTCCACAGGAAGAGAAAGACCCTGTGGACAGGCTTTGTGAGTCAAGGCAGAGACTATGAGTAAGGGCTTAAAATGAATAAGAGGTAAAGGGCATTCTGTATCTGAGGGGACAGAATAAACAATTTTAGCCTTAAAATCTTATTTTATGGTAGAAGCACAATGAATTGGAAACAAATCATACCTTGAACTAATTTTAAGGAAGTAAAAGGCTAGCCTATAAAGGAAGTTTTTGTTTCTCTGAACAAAATCAAGTGAATGAACGATAAATTTGACCTTATAAGTAATGTGAGGAACTTGAGAGTCGGGTGCAAGAATCATAGACATTTCAGTTACCCTACTGCATGCTGCAGGAACCGCTCAAGGAAAAGAGTGGGAGTTTCTAAATATGCTATGATTTCCTTCTAAAATGAGAAGTATGAAGAACAACAAGAATGAAAAAATAGTTTAAACTTGGTCCTTGGAACCAAATAATCAAGTCATTTAAACAAAATTAATTTTTTTTACTTTTAATATTCCATTTATTGGCACAGTTTTTGCAACTGTTTCTTTTTTTTTTTTTAACATTTTATTAGGGGCTCATACAACTGTTATCCCAATCCATACACACATCAATTGTGTAAAGCGCATTTGTACATCGTTTCTCAAAACATTTTCTCTCCATTTAAACCCCTGACATTAGGTCCTCATTTTTCCCCTCCCTCCCCGCTCCCACAAAATTAATTTTTAGGATCAATGTTGGAACTATATTACAACTTACTTCAAGAGTTTTCTGTCTTGAATTCCAGAAAACACTGAAGTCATAGAAGCTAAATAAATTCCAAAACTGCCTTTTCACAAACAGAATTTAATCCAATCTTTCTAAAATGTATGCATATGTATGGCATTTTACACAAAGGAGAATTGCTAAACTAACCACCTTAGGGGGCCAGGAGGCAGGGACTAAGCCAGATTGACCAAACATATGTAAAGGGTCCACCTTCTAAAAAGCTCTACCAGTTATTTAGCACCTAGACACTAGATGCTGTCCTAAGCACTTCCAAGGCAGTTATAATTCGATCACTATCATCACTCTATGAGATAGGTATTATTGCCCTTGTTTTATGTACAAGGAAACATGAGGCTCAGAATCATTTAAGAAAGCTACCCAAGGTTACTTAAGTTGATAACCTGCTCTCTAAATCAAAGCTGCCTCACTTGTAAAGCCATGCTTTTAACAACCTACTACTAATTAGAGGATTAGATAGAAACTGGAATAGGAAAAAGGAGCTCTGGTGGCACAGTGGATTAAGCACTGAGCTTAAGGAGACACTTAAGTGGACACTCCAAGAGATAAAAATGGAGTCTGTTTCTATAAAGATAGAAAGCTCAGAAACCCAATGAAGCTGTTCTACTCTGTCCTGCAGGGACACTAAGAGGAGGAGTCAGTCCAAGGGCAGTGGGTTTGTGGAGAGGAAAAAGAAAGGAGATCAATTATTTTGAAAATGAATATGATTATCAAACAAATTATCATCTTCTATGAGTTGATATTAGATAACCTATTTTACACATATTTTCTTTATTTAATCCTAACAACAACCAGGCACGGAGGCTATTGATAACTCTATTGAGCAATTCATATACCTAGTAGGTTGTGATACAGGAATTCTGAGTCACATAAATCGGGTCCCAAATCTGTTCCCTCATGCTATTAGCTTCTTTTGAAAAACCAAAGAAATCACACTGTGTGTGTGTATGCACACACTTAGTATTAGAAAAGTCATGATGAAACAGAATAGAAAAGAAGGACAAATATCTAAATACCTGATAAGGAATATAAATACTGGAAGTAACAAGAACATTTGGAGCTTGGGGAACAATGAATACTAGAAGCCGAAGACTTTGGGAACAGCAAACTGGTGGGATGTTCTTATCCTCACAAGAAATTACAGCACCATTTGAAATATATTGTCTCAAGAGAATACCCCACAAAAATAGAAAAAGAAAATTTGTTATTCAATAATTAATTGCACGTAAAAAGAGTGCTACAAATTTGCTCAAAGAGGGTGGGCTCTCAGTGTGTATCAGAGCAGTCTTAAGAAGCATTTGCAGAGTGGAGGGAGTCTGAAGATACAAAGCTTTCCATAAGACCAGGCTGGCAGTTATTTACATTTATGAATATTTTAAATCTTCTTACCATGAGATACTGGATCCTGGGATGAACAACATAATTTGTCATCCACCTCTAAAGCCTCAATCATGTGAGACCATCATTGAAAAACAGGTTTGACCAACGCTCTCTCAAGGCAAATTTTTCAAGAGGTTAAGGAATATTATAATATCTTCTTAAATCTTCATCTGACTTTTTTCTGACCATTACACCTCCTTCAGAAGGAGTATTAGTTGATAATCTTCAACTTTCTATCATATAGCAAAAACTAGCAATCAGCATGAAAGCCCCTTATTTAGAGTCCAACACTACAAAGGGAGAA
Organism: Echinops telfairi; assembly: GCF_000313985.2. NCBI lineage: Eukaryota > Metazoa > Chordata > Mammalia > Afrosoricida > Tenrecidae > Echinops > Echinops telfairi. The sequence continues at coordinate 17,293,532 of NW_022107407.1, read as the reverse complement.
ACCACAAGGTTAATAAAATAATGTCATAGCTCTCATGAGATTCAAACAGATAGAGGTCATCAGGAGAAACCAAAAACATACAAAGTAGCTCAACACACAATCAGTAACAAAAGTGCAAACAGAACTGATGCCTTCTGGAGCAAAACTCAAATATTTGCTATTGAACCTGTAATTAAACCAGCTCTTTGTGCATCTTCTAAAATAGATTTTCACATAGCCATCAATCACATTGTAATGTGGTGGAAAGACAAGGGGATTTAGCATGGGACAGGTGTGGATTTATTAGCCATGGCCCTAGCAAGCCTTGATGGGCTCTAAGCCTATTGGCCCTTTTATGGAACTGAAACCAACTCACTGCCACCAAATCGCTTCCAAGTCAGTGAGCCCCATACAAACTTTCCGAGGCAGTAACAGGAGGCAGATAGTCTCATCTTTCTTCCATTAGAAAGAACAAGAGAGAGAAAGGCCAAACCTGTTGCTATGGAGTTGATTTGGATTCATGGGGGCCCATGTGTGAATCCTAACCTCTGAATGTGAGCTTGTTTGGGGAAATAGAGTTTTTCTTTGAAGATTTATCAGTTAAATTATACCAGAGTAGGGTGGGTCCTAGTCCTAATCTCTTCTGAATGGTGTCTCATTAAGGAGGAGAATAGACATGGAAAATACCTGCTCACAAGGGGAAGACACCAGATGGGGAACTGAGTTAGTTAATTGTGCCAGCCTGGCCGATAATCACATGTGGGGCT
>NW_022107407.1:17280407-17291041 GCF_000313985.2 Echinops telfairi | reverse complement strand
ACACCTCGTGGTTGCATAGGCTGGTGTGCTTCTTCCATGTGGGCTTTGTTGCTTCTGAGCTTGATGGCCGCTTGATTACCTTCAGCCCTATACTCTTAATCCTCAAATTGACACCAGATTATGTAACTACCTCACTTTCCAAGTGGATTTCTTTTTAAAATGCAGCTTGACGATAATCATTACTACCGCAAGCAATCTGACCCCTTAGTAAATTTTATTTTGCAGTAATAAAAAGATCTCTGCGAGTAGTGCATGGGGTGAGTAGGTACGGGGGTTGAGTTTTCATATATATATAATATAACACAGTAACCTTGAATAACACCATGGGACCCAGACAAAATAAACTAGTGATGCTGAAATGCCCCCCAAAAGCAGTCATGACATTATAAGAAAAGGCTGAATTTCTTGATATGTATAGTAGATTGAGGTCTGCAGTTATAATTTCTTACCATTGTAAGATAAATGAGGAGCCCTGGTGGTGTAGTGGTTAGGTGTTTGGCTGTGATCCTTGTGGTCTCTAGTTCAAAACCACCAGCAACTCCACGGGAGAAACACTGGACTTTTCTACTCCAGTATACACAGTTACAGTCTCAGACACTCACAGGGAATCTCTGTGAATCCGCATTGACTCGATGGCAGTGAGTTTGGGAGGTTTGGTCAGGATAAATGAGTCTAGCACAAAGACTGTAGGAAAATGAAAGAGAGAGAGAGAGAGAGAAGAAATTCTGTGAACCCATCACTGTAGCTATACCAACCAGCAGGCACAAAAAGCTTGCACTTTTTGTGGACACTTTTTAATCTCATACTGAAAATGCAGCTTTTATGTGGGCACTGTAGGGAATACATATAACATACAAATTATGTATTAATTGACTGTCCATGCTACCATAAGGCTTTCAGTAAAGAATAGGCTATTAGTCATTCTGTTTTGGGGGAGTCAACAGTTGTATATGGGTTTTTGATTGTGTGGTGGTGGGTTGGCACACCAAACCATGATGCTGTTCAAGGATCAAATGTGTTGTTATAACAGCCTAGGAATCTAAGATGATATCATAATATGAACGTTTGTAAAGTGAAACCGTTCACTATCTGACATTGACTTATTTTGTTTAAGTGCTGACAAAAATCAGAGAATGTTCAAAATTATAAGAATTGGTGAGCATAATCAACTCAACAGAGAAGAAAAATGTAAACAAGTAAAACTTGACTGCTTATAATTTTGGAAGGAAAAACAAAATTTTCATAAAACTTTCATAATATAAACTTAATGATCTACATATTTGATTTCTAGATTTAAAATCAGTAGCACAAATATGTATCCTTTCAAATATATAAACTAATAAAAATTGTAATTTAATTGTATATTATGGTTATTGAGCAGAGGTGGAATGAGACAAGAAGAAGGCACAGCATAAAGGGAAAGAGATATATATAGACCTACAGAGGGACTATTTCAGAGGATTACCATAAAATCTCAAAGAATATTAATGCCAAGGTTGGGTTTTTACAACTACTTATCAATACACTTTCCACTCTATTGTAATCCTAAATAGAGTTTCTGAGACTATAAATCTTTATGGGGCAGTCAGTCTAGTTCTCCTACAGAGTGACTGATGGGTTTGAACTGTCAGCCTTGCTGTTAGCAGTTCAGCACCTAATCCACAGCATCACCAAGGCTCTTTCTTTTTTTGTAACAATAGGTAAAGTTTCTGGGAGCAGCAGTGAATAAATTAAATGACAATGCATTGTGCGTCTACTGTACAAGACCTCTCATTAAAATGTAAAAGAACAAGGATGTCACTTTGAAGACTAAGATGTGCTTGATGAAACCACAGTATTTTCTATTGGCTCCTATGCTTGTGAAAATTGAATGATGAACGAGGAAAACTGAAGAAGAATTGATGCACTTGAATCATGGTGTTGGCAAAGAATATTGAAAGTACACTGGATTGCCAAATCTATCTTGAAAGAAGTACTGCCAGAATGATCCTTAGAAGAGAGAAAACAATACTCAGGCATGAAGGCATGTTATCACGAGAGATCAATCCCATGAGAAGGACATCATGCTTGGCAAACTAGAAAGGCAGCAAAAACGAAGAGGACCCTCACTGAGATGGACTGGCGCAGTGGTGTAACAATAGGCGCAAACATAATAACAACTGTGACAGTGGCAATTCTGGTTGCGCACAGGGTCACTATGAGTCGGAACCAACTCAGTGGAACCTAACAAGAATATGTATAAAGTAGAACTGTAAAGTAGCCTTTGTTTCAAATTGAAATTGGAACCAAGATTCGGGCCACAGATAATAACTTCTCCGACCCTAATATAGACAATATAAAAATTACAGAAGCTTGCTATCCTTTCTTGAATTTGGAATGTGGGGACCAAATGAAACAGTCCCCTGAAGCTTTGATCCACCATGACTCAGGAGGACTATACCAATTGAAGCAGGCACAGGGATTTGTTTGAGATATAAAAATAGCAAATGCTCATATAGGGACAATTTCTAAAATACTTTTTATAATTGTTCACAAAGAGTTAAGATATGAACATTTGTAAATGTTCATGTTAATTATTAGCTCTGCTAAAAGAGAGTTTGAAAAGATTAGCTAGGATGCCAGCATGACTCTGCTTTAGTCTATGAAGGCAGAAGGGTGAACGACTTCTTATCTGCCCAACTACAAACCTAAGTCAAGAAGACCCTGTTGAGTGTCTTCTCTGGCACTGCACAGTAAAGTTTCTGTTTCAATCAGCTCCTTGGCTGGCTTGGGCTGACAAAAATGTTCTTAAGCTTTGCCAAGGTGAGAAACTTTACAATTTTTTTTAAAGTAAAAATCAGAGCGTTTTATGGGTTGTTGTTTTGTTCGTTTTTGTTGTTGTTATTGTTTTGTTTTTGTCTCTTGGTCATTTCAATTTGAAAAACAGGTTTTATTTTTCTGCCACATCTTTTCTTCACCAGTATTCCTATTCTCTACTGTCTTTAGCTATAATGTTATTTCTTTTCATTAAATGCTAATATTACTTCATTTTGCATAGTTTTCAAGCATATCTAAATCTAGTATGGTGTAATTATGGGGGTGAAATATATTGAATTTTCCAGGGCAGTCCCTATTTAAAAGACTTGTTTTATTATTAAACTATAAAAACCACCTTCAGAACCACTTCCTCCACAAATAGAACTGTTTTTCAGGATACTACTTTAAATGTTGAGTGGCAAGACACATTAGTAGAGGGTACACAATAATGTGTTTTTAAGAGCAAAGACTGATTTCAGACAGGCCTGAATCTACCACTTTTCAAGTGTGTGATCTTCAACAATGAGTTAACTTCTCTGTGCTTCAAATTTCTTATCTGTACAATGAAGATAATATGACCAACTTCATAGTATTGCTGTAAAGTTTAAATGAAAGAATTCATGCTGATACTCAACACATTACCCCAGAGATGAGAAGCCCTTCCTAAATATTAACTAAATAGCTGCCATCAAGTTTATGTCAACTGTGTTAGTCCGAGTTGACTAGAGAAACAAATCCAGAGACTCTCATATATGTAAGAGAGAACTTTATAGCAAGAAGTAATTATGCATCCATAAAACATCCCAGCCCAGTCCAGATCAAGTCCAAAGTTTGATATTAGCCCATAAATCCTACAATAGCCCATGAATTCCTCTTTAGACTCACGCTGCACATGCAATGATGCCGAATGCAGGAAGATCACAGGCCTGTGGGTGAAAAGTCCTGTAGGTTCAATGGCGATGGAAGCATCTCCAGGGCTCTGGCGGCCATCAGCGTGGTTCCATGTGGCTTGTCAACAGGAATGTGAGGCAGAGAGAGTGTGTCCCACCTCCAGTTAAGAAGAAAAATGTTCTCAGAATCCTCATGAAAAGGCCATACCCACAAGGTGGGGATCAATCGGTCTATAACCTGATTGACAGGCTAGACTCCACTCCTTCATTCTTTTATCAAGTTGGTATAAAATTGTCTAACTACCACATCACTTATAGCGACCCTGTAGGACATGGTAGAACAGCCCCTGTGAATTTCTGAAACTATTACTCTACTGAAATAGAAAGCTCTGTCTTTCTCTTGCAGACCAGCTGGTAGTGTGTTTGTTTTTTAATCATTTTATTAGGGACTCATACAACTCTTATCACAATCCAAACATACATCATTGCGTAAAGCACATTTGTACATTCATTGCCCTCATCATTCTCAAAACATTTGCTCTCCCCTTAAGCCCCTGGCATCAGGTCCTCATTTGTCCCCCTCCCTCCCTCATGAACCCTTAATAATTTATAAATTATTATTTTCACATATCTTGCCCTGTCCAACGTCTCCCTTCACCCACTTTTCTGTTGATCGTCCCCCAGGGAGGAGGTCACATGTAGATCCCTGTAATCGGTTCCCCCTTTCCAACCCACCCTCCCTCTATGCTCCCAGTATCACCACTCACACCACTGGTCCTGAAGGGATCATCTGCCCTGGATTCCCTGTGTTTCCAATTCCTATCTGTACCAGTGTACATCCTCTGGTCTAGTCAGAGTTGCAAGGTAGAATTTGGATCATGATAGTGGGGCTGGGGAGGAAGCTTTTAGGAACTAGAGGAAAGTTGTATTTTTCATTGTTGCTACATCGCACCCTGACTGGCTTGTCTCCTCCCCGAGACCCCTCTGCAAGGGGATCTCCAGTGGCCTGCTAATGGGCTTTGGGTGTCCACTCTGCACTCTCCGCCTCATTCACTATGGTAAGATTTTTGTTCTGATGATGCCTGATACCTGATCCCTTAGACACCTTGTGATCACACAGGCTGGTGTACTTCTTCCATGTGGGCTTTGCTGCTTCTGAGCTAGATGGCCGCTTGTTTACCTTCAAGCTTTTAAGACCCCAGACGCTATATCTTTTGATAGCTGGGCACCATCAGCTTTCTTCACCACATTTGCTTATGCACCCATTTGTCTACAGTGGTGGTGTCGGGAAGGTGAGCATCATAAAATGCCAATTTACTAGAAGAAAGTATTCTTGCATTGAGGGAGTACTTGAGTGGAGGCCCAATGTCCTTCTGCTACCTAAAAATATACACACAGAGATATATCCCCACACCCACATATAAATATGTTTACATATGTACATGTCTTTATCTAGACCTCTATAAATGCCCTTTGCCTCCAAACTCTTTCCTCTATTTCCCTTGACTTTCTTCCTGTCCCACTATCATGCTCAGTCCCCACCAGGGTTTCAGCAGCTGGTAGTTTTGAACTTCTCACCTTGAGGATTTCAGCCCAACTGTAACTCCTATGCCACCTGGGCTACTCAGTTTACCCTGAGAAATCCAAAATAATAAATTTAGGAAAATAGGCAGTTAACCCATTGGTACTAGTTTAAAAAAATGCTGGGTCCTTAAATCATATATTGACAAAAACTGGATAAGTGGGACAAAGGGAATGACATCTATACAGTACATCACAGATGATTGAATGTGTTGGAAATTTCCAACATGGAAAAATTATTCTCCCAAACAAAAATAAAACACATAAACTCAACATCTTTCTACAAAACTTCAGGATTAGGGAGAGTTTTATTGTTTTTGTTTTTCTCTTAATGTCTTTGAGAGATTGGAATAATTATTGACAACCATTGAAATTATATAAGTCTTTCCCAGTGAGCTACATGAAGTACTTGGGGACTTGCCAAAATTTTCTGATTAAAAAAAAATTGGAATGAACACACAATTATTCATCAAACTGAGTTCTTCAAACAGAAATTAAAACAATACACCATCATTTAAATAGCAGATGATGAAAATGACAATGCAAAATTGTACTAATTAATATATACCTGGGATTAATTTTTTGTTTTTCTTCATGTAATTGTTCTTTTAAATAAACTTCTTATTGTAGAACAGTTTTAGATTTACAAAAAATGCAAAGATTATGTTTCCGTATTGATGGGTAATTTTGTTATAATGAAACAATATTATTAAATTATTATTAATAATGTCCATAGCTCTTTCAGATTTATTTAGTTCTTCTTTTATTGATTGTGAATAAAACTTTACAGAGCAAATTGGTTTTCCATTCAAGAATTTCTACACATTTTGTGACATGAGCTGCAATCTTTTCAATGTAATAGCACTCTTACCACTGCCTCTCTGGGTTACCCTTTCCATTCATCCTGCTTGCCTGTCCCTCACTATTTCTGAACTTTGTTTGTAAGCAAATGATGCCCTTTCATGTTTCTATGGTTGATTGTTCCGAGAAGAAAGTGTCTCATGGGTGTTAACTGTTCATTACAGACTGGCTGAGTTGAAAGGTGATCTCCAGGCAGAGATTCAGTTTCTGGTTTGAAAGGTGTCTAAGAGTCATAGTCTCAGGAATTCTGTCAGTCTCTACGAATAAGTTTGCTCTTTTTCATGATTTTGAGTTTTGTTCTACATTTTTTTCTTCCCCTCCATTCAGAACTTCAAATGTAATCCTGATCAGAGTAGCAAGTAATGGTAGTCAGACACTATCAAGTTCTTCTGCACGCAAGTTCATGGAGACCAGGGGTTTGTGTGATCCATTAGTACTTTGGACTAGTTGTTCCCTTGAGTCTTTGATTTTCTTTACTCTTCTTTGCTCTGGGCAGAGATAGACCCATAGTTGCATTCATTATAATGATCAATAGGCATACATTTACTGCTATCATTTTGTGTTCTTTTTGTTTTTTTGTGGTGCTGATGACTTCTGTGTCCCATATATCTTTCCATGATAAATTCATTTTGTTTAGGGATTTTTTTATTTCCCTCACTGCTGTTGCTTTTGTTTTTAAAGTCTTTAAGATTTTCCTCTTTTTAATTTTGATGAGAATAATTATTAATTTTCATTGTGGTTACCCTGTCATATATTTTTATCTTCCTAATTTTAAAAGTCTGTTCAGTTTTGATATCATTTTGACTTATTCTCCATTTAGAAGTTCTGTAACTATACCACTTAGTCCCTTTTTTTACTTTATGGTTGTCCTCTTTTACAAATCGACATCCTGGTTCCCTATTTTAAGTTTTGTAGGTTTATTTTTGAATTTTTTTACTTGTGCTTATATCCGGCTAATGCTCTTATGTGTCTTAATCTCAAGTTGTTATCAAATGATGTTGGTTCTATGAAATTAGCCTTTTTGGTAAGGTTGATATGACTTTAACAAATTCCCATCATTTCTAACTATCTGGAAACACCGGTGGACAATTTTTGGGATGTATATTCTTGCTTGGGAATTTTTTTCTTTCAGAATTCTATTGTCTGTCATCCTTCCTCTCACCTGCTGAGAAATCTGTTGTTGTTGTTAGATGTCATCAGTCGGGTCTGACCCACAGCGACTCTATCTGTGCTCAACAAAAAGAAACATTGCCTGGTCTTACACCATCCTCTCAATTGTTCCTATGCCCATTGTTGCCGTCATTATGTCAATCCATCTTGTGGAGGGCCTTAATCTCTTCCACTGCCCTTCTACTTTACAGATAGGGAGCCAATAAGACTAAGCATGTTGTCCTGCTCCTGGCACATAACAAGTCAAAAGTACATGAGACAAAGTCTCACCATCCCCACCTCTAAGGAATACTTTCACTGTACTTCTTCCAAGACATACTTGTTTGTCCTTTTACCAATCCATGGTACTTGTGTTAGTCTGGGTAAACTAGGGAAACAAATCCACAGAAACGCATATGTATAAGAGAGAGTTTTATATAAAGGGTAAGTATACAATAAGAAAGCATCCCAACCCAGTACTTCCCAAGCTCATAGGCCCAACATTAGCCCATATGTCCGACACCAAGTTTCAAAGTCCTCCTCCATCTCGCAAAACACACGCGATGATGCCAACTGCAGGAAGAAAGCCAAGTCAGTGAGCGTGTGAGCATCTCATTGCTGGCAGGGGTCTCCACACGGCTGCTCCAGCACCCAGGGCTGCATCGGGGTAGGTACATGTGGCTTCTCCTTAGGGATGTCTTGCAGGAAGTGAGCCTTGCCAGCTGAAGCAGGGAACTGGCTAAGGCAGCTGTACCCTGGTCAAACCATCAGGAAGCAAGAGACCCGAGAACTAGAAAGGTGAGGTTCACCGAACCATTTATTTCTCAATCCTTCAATTAATACCACATGTGTTTATCAGACAGGTTGGCACAATAAACCTTAACTATCTCAATCCACCCCTTGCCAACTTGGCACCTGTACACAATTCTTTAGCCTAACAATTGCAGTTAAGTAGCATCTGTACCTTAATCTTATACTCCTATGAATATATTCCCCCCACCTATGAAAGTTTGTAAGCCAACCACTTCATGCCTTTATCTCCCAATTTTTGGTACCAATTTCTATACTACCCACTTACATCAACCCAGTGCTCTGAGGGAGACAATCATATTTTTTGACATAAAGAATCTTCATTCCAGTTGGAACCTTATGAAATCTACATCCATTAGCAAAGTCAAGTCAGGACAGGCCATCCATAAAGTCAGCAACAATATGCACCAGTTCACAGGCTCAAAATCTCCAGCTGGTCGGGTTCTGTTCAAGTCCATGTGGGCTGCCTCACTCAGCCTCCACAGGGTGCCCATTGGTTGCCTTGCCTTTAGACCATGGGCTCTCACCAATACTCAACAAGCCTGGCCCCCTCGTGCTAGGTCATGAACTTTAGACCAGTCAACCCGCTCTCATCTTCTCCTCTTCTTCCTGTAAACCAAGTCCACGGGCCAAACTCAACCTGTCCAAGCCAGTGGCCAAACTCAACCTGTCTCTTTATTGCTGCACTTCTCCCACTTCCACTCAACAAGTAGATCCAGGTAGTCACCTCGCAAGCATTTCAACCTGCCCACAAGATCCCTTTAATGTTCAGTCCTAGAGAGGAGTTTTCTTCATGGTTCCAGATTTTTTCCAGCTTCTAACAAAGAACATTGGTTCCTGAGTACTCCAAAGCACTGGGTGGGGCATATCTTTCCTTGCAGGTGTATCCTAAACCCAGCTAAAGATCAAATTTTAATGGCTGAAAAAAGTGGGCTTACAAACTTTCTATTTTCATGCTTCCCATATTTTCCCCAGAAAACAACCAAGTAAAGTGTGGCTTTATCTGACCTCTGGCTGGACAAAGAAGAACTACCACGAGGGTGAGGTGAAACAAACATCTACTCTCCATCTTATGATTTGTTTCTCCAGTACCCCACTCCTGGTACCATAATGTATTAGTCTAGGTACTTGAGAGACACAAATCCACAGAAACTCATGTATAAGAGAGAGTTTTGTATAAAGGGTTAGTGCACATCAAGAAAACCTCCCAACCCAGTGCTGCCCAAGCCCACAAGTCCAACATTAACCCATGAACCCATATGTCCAACACCAATCCACAAATTCCTCCTCCATCTCACAAAACACACCCAATGACGCCGACTGCAGGAGGAAAGCCGAGTCAGTGAATGTGTAAGCATCTCAGCACTGGCAAGGGTCCCCACACGGCTGCTCCAGCACCCAGGGCTGCATCGGGGTAGGTCCATGTGACTTCTCCTTGGGGATGTCTTATAGGAAGTCAATCTTGCAAGCTGAAGCAGGGAACTGCTAAGGCAGCTGCACCCTGGTGTGACCATCACAAAGCAAGAGACCTGAGAACTCTAAAGTCCAGGCTCACTGAGCCATTTATCCCTCCGCCCTTCAATTAATCGCACATGTTTTTATCGGCCAGCTTGGCACAATATACTAACAAACTCAAGACTTAAAAGTGAAAGGGTGGAGTTTAGCTTGTCAATCATGTCACAGCTTGATGACCTCATTTGGAGGCTCTAAGGATCTAAATCGCTCACTGGAGGTAGGACACTCCCTGGAGACATTCCTGTGGAGGAGACACATGGCACTACGCTAGAGCCTGGGAGTTGAAGAAGCCACATGGAGACCCCTGCCAGTGCTTAGATGCTTCCACTGCCACTGGATCCATAAGAATTTCCACGCACTTGCCTGTGATCTTCCTGAATTTGGCATCATTACATGTGTTGCATGAGTCTGAAGAGGAATTTATATATTGGTATGAGACATATGGGCTAATATCAGACTTATGGACTTAATCTGGACCGGGCTTGGATGTTTTCTCATTATTCAATTACTTTTGTATACTAAAGGTCTTTCTTATACATATATGAGTGTCTATGAATTTGCTTCTCTACCCAGACTAATACACATGCATATGAGGCAATTACAAATACTATATGGCTTGGATCAGGTGCACTTTAATCCCCAAAGTAGCATCTTTGCTTTTGCATACTTATGCACAGCATTGAGAAATCAGAGCTTACTCTTATAGGTTCCCCTTTGCAGGTAAAAGTTCCTTTCGCTGAAGTAGTTCTCAGGATTCTTTCTTTGTTTTTGGTTTTGGAAAGTTAGATTATGATATGTTTTAGTAGTTTTCTTTTGAAGTGTATCCTATTTGGGGTTCATTAAGTTTCTTGAATGAGGATCTTCATGTCTTTCATTTTAAGGAAAATTTCTCACAAGTTTTGACAATTTTCTGTGACATTTCCCCCTCTTCCTGTTTTAGAATTCTGATTAAATTATAAAGTATTCTTCTTGATAGTGTCCCACATAATTCTTAAGTTTCCTTCATGCTCTTCATTCATTCCCACCCCCCCC
>NW_022107407.1:17187917-17279605 GCF_000313985.2 Echinops telfairi | reverse complement strand
CTACGAAAATATTTGATTTACAAATAAGGAATCCTACTTCGCGGAATTTCATTTATCACGGTAGGGTCTAGAACCGATTAACCGCGATAAAAGAGGGTTCACTGTATTTTCAAGGGCAGTTTTCTGACCCTGTATTTTGGTAACTTGCTTGAGCCATCTTGTCCTGTATGTGTCTGTGTACTTTGAAGTTATCTATTGTCCCTGAGAAGTTGTGGTATTATGGGTTTATTTTTTCATTGTATGTTGGTTTGTTTTACCCTAATTTTCTTTTTAACATGTTATTGGGAATGCTTACAGATATTATTACAACCATAGTTCCATTAGCTCAAACATAATTGTACACTTGCTGCCACCATCATTTTCAATACATTGTCTTTTCTTCTTGAACTCCTTTATACCAACTCCCTTTATTCCCTCCCTCTCCCACCCTACACCCCCATCCCTCAATATATTATATATTATTGTTGTTGTTGTTTTTCCATAACTTCCACCATCCCATTTATTGAATCACCTAAAATCCTGGTGTCCATTCCCTTTAAGCAGAGTTATACAGTCATCATTGCTATCAGTTCCCCCTTTCTCTCTTTCCACCCCCTTTCTTCCCACATCCTCAGGGAGTCATTACTACCTTTACTGTTTCTGCAGGGTTTATCTAACTTGAATTTCATGCATTGAAAGATCTTGATTGTACCCAAGTATAAACGCAGGTCTAGCAAGATTAATGAGGTAAAACTAAGGTCATAATGGTGGGAGGAGGACATTTTAAAGAACTAGAGGATAGTTGTGAGTTTCATCAGTGCTCTACTGCACCCCAGATATATCGTCCTTTCTGTATGGCCCTTTTGTGAGAGACTGTCCCATTATTTTACAGGTGTGCTTTGGGTCTCCACTTTGCCTATGTTCCTTCTTGTCAGTTTGATCACTTGCTTCTGAACTTCATATACATGTTCCCACCGACACCTCATGATCACAGACTGACATGCTTCTACCATGTGGGCTTAATTGCTTCCCTGCTGGATGGCTGCTTGTTTAACTTCAAGCCCTTAAAATCCCAAATGCTATGTATTTTAATAGCTGTGCACCATCAGCTTTCTTCACCACATTTACTTATGCACTGAGATAGTTAAAGATTATTGTGCCAACCTGGCTGATAAAATCATGTGGGGTTAATTGAAGGATGGAGAGATAAATGGGTTGGTGAGCCTGCCTTTCTTGTTCTCAGGTCTCTTGCTGTCTGATGGTCGGACCAGGATGCAGCTGCCTTAGCTAGTTCCCTGTTTCAGCTGGCAAGGCTCACTTCCTACAAGACATCACTGAGGAAAAGCCACATGGACCTACCCCGATGTGGTCCTGGGTGCTGGAGTAGCCGTGTGGAGACAGACCCCTACCAGTGCTGAGATGCTTACACACTCACTGATTCAGCTTTCCTACTGTGATTGGCATCATTGCGTGTGTTTTGTGAAATTGAGGAGGACTTTGTAGATTGGTGTCAAACATATAGGCTAATGTTGGACTTGTGGGCTTGGGCAGCACTGCATTGGGATGTTTTCTTGATGTGCACTTACCCTTTATATAAAACTCTCTCTTATACATATGTTTCTGTAGATTTGTTTCTCTAAAGTACCAAGACTAACACATGCACCCATTTTGTCTTTAGCAGTCATGTTAGGAAGAGTATCATACTCTGAGTATCATATTTACCACATTATTAAAACAAACCATTCCTGTACTGAGGTAGGATTTAAGTAGAGGCCCAAAGTACATCTGTTTATTTATTGTGTTACTTATATTATACACACATAGGTAAATACACCTATCTTTATATATTTATATCTTTACATAAATACGTATCTATATTTATACCTATATACATAATTGTTACTCCCTAGTTGTTTCCTCTATTTATTTTTTCTTTCCTCCTGCCCCACCATCATGTTTGCCCATCATTCTCCTCTTAGCAATTCCTCTTGGGTGAATCTCAATTGATCAAACATCACCAGGGACACTACGTCCTCCTCTCAGTTGGTTTATGTCCCTTGCTGTTCCCTGTCCCTGATATATTGGCTCACTGCTCCCTTCTTCCATCACCCCCTCTCCCATGCCATCCTCAGAACCGTCAGACCATTGTTGTCTCATTGAGAATGCTTGTCCTGTTTATCTTATATAGACATTAAATAATAATAATAATAACAATAAATAAACATTTTATAAAACATGCTATTCAGCTTACTAGTTTGGCAGTGCTAGGTTATTACTACTTGTGTCCAAGTGATTGGTGCAGTAGTTGAGCGTGTGGGTGCAGATTTACACTGGCTGTGTAAAGCAGGTGAGGATGGAATGAGTAGATGTTGGCTGCCTTCTAGCTTCAACCTAGAGGTGCAGGAGTGGGTGGTGTATTTGTTCAGTGGGTGGAATGATAGGTATGGCTGGCTATTGAAGACATGGTCACCATCTCCTGTCAAATGTAGGAGGAAAGAAGAAAGAAAAAAAGAAAGTACAAAATAGTGACATGGCAGTGGGTTCAAGGGTGTATTGCCAGCCATAGATATGGCAGGCTTATAGTGCCTATTTTGTAGGAGTATGAGCTAGCAAACATGGACATGGTGGGGGATCTGTGGGACTGCATTGTAAGCTGCCAAGACAGAGAAACTGTGGGTGGCTGAAAGGAATTTTGGTGGACCAAGTGGACGACCATACATGGAAAGGGTGGCAGAGAGGCAACACTAGCTGCTGAATGGGTGGGGCTGGCTGGGTCAAATTGGTAACAATCTTGTTTACTGGAAGTATAATGGAATAAGAGGGAAGAACACACTTCTTGTCATTGGCATGGGTACTGGTGCACTCTTGGGCAAGTGGAGCCCATTATTTGGCTCCTGCACCAACTCAATGCAGGGAAGAGGGGTCGGGAATCCAGCATCTCCAGTCACTCACTACCTATAGGCGACTGGCCTTCACACACACACACACACACCCCAGATCCCTTACACAATGACAAGGAACCACTGCTGGTAAGTGAGTCTATCCCTATTTACTGGTTCCCTCCCTGCCCTATGGTTATCTGAGTCTCTAAATCCCTGACTTTCTTTCTTTAGCTTTAGCTAGTGTTCTATTCAAGTTGCTTCACTCTGGGTTTTCCCTGGTGGTTTGGTGCTTATACTTTAAGCTGATACCTATAGGGTCAGCAGTTCAAAACCACCAGCCACTCCTCAAGTGAAAGATGAATCTTTCTACTCTTGGAGAGAGTTAGTCTTGAAAACCCACAGGGGCAGTTCTACTCTGTCCTATAGGGTCGCTGTGTGTCAGAATCAATTTGATGGCAGTGAGCATCTGTTTTATTGGATATTTTGGAATTTGCTTTCTTACCCTCCTCACCTAAAAATGTTGCTTGCAAAGGGCCACACTCACTATCCCAGGCAGCATCTCCCCTTTGTGTCTCTTCCCATCAGTTGCTTTCATTCAGCTTCATCTTCCAATTGATGCTTGATTATCATTTTGCTTAATTCTCAGGGATCTAGAATTATTACCTGTGTCTGTTTCCCTTAGTTTCTTGGTACTTTGTTGTAGATGGATGGTGCCTAACTACATCATCACTGTAGCTCCAGCCTTATCGCTTCTATCTGATTGTTTTTCTTTATATATGATATTAAATGTGATCTAAATTTGATGACATAAGTCTTTTATGTCAAGAAGTTCACAAATTTTGACAGCATCTCAAGAACAGATTTGATACATTGAACAATAATGACAGAAGACCTGATGAATGATGGGAGGACATGAACAAAATCATTCAGGAAGAAAGTGAAAGGTCATGAAAAAGTCAGGAAAGAAATACGAGACCAAAGTGTATGTCAGAAGAGTCTCTGTAACTTACTCTTAAATGTGGAGTAGCTAAAACAAATGGAAGAAATGATAAAGTCAAACAGCTGAATAGAAAATCCCAAAGAGCAGCTCGAGAAGACAAAATAAAACACTCTAATGAAATCTAGTATAACCTATATAACCTAGGGTTAGGAAACCCAAAAGGAAGAACACATTCGGTGTATCTTAAACTGAATGAACTGAAGAAAAGTCCAAGCATTGGGTTGCGATATTGAAAGATCCAATGGCAAAATATTGAATGATACAGGAGGCCTTAAAAAAAGATGGAAAGAATATAGTCACTGTACCAAAAAGAAGTAATTGACACACCACCATTTCAGGAGGTAGCATATGAGTAAGAGCCAATGATGCTGAAGAAAGAAGTTCAAGCTTCACTGAAAGCACCAAGCAAAATCAAAGTTCCAGGAATCGATGGAATATCAAGTGAAGTGTTTCACCAAGCTGACGAAGCACTGGAAACACTGACTTGTCTATGCCAGGAAATTTGGAACACAGCTAGATGACCAAATGACTGGAAGAAATCTATATTTGTACTCATTCCAAAAAAAGGTTGATCGCATGCAAGAAAAATTTTGCTGAAGACCAACAATGGCGGCGGCAGTACATTGACAGGGAACTATCAGAGGTTCGGGCTATATTTGCAAGAGGATGTGAACCAGGGTATAATATTGCTGATGTCAGATGGATCTTGACACAAATCAGAGAATACCAGAAAGATGTTTATTGTGCTTTATTGACTATGCCAAATCATTTGACTGTGTGGATAATTTAAAAAATGATGGATAGCCTTGAGAATAATGGAAATTCCAGAACACTGCATTGAGCTCATGTAGAACTTGTACAAGAGGCAGTTGTGAGAACAGATCAAGGGATACTGCATAGTTTAAAATTAGGAAAGGTGCATATCAGGTTTGCGTCCTCTCATCATACTGGTTCAATCTGTTTGCTGACAAGTAATCAGAGAAACTGGATGACATGAAGACAAATGCAGCATCAGTATTGGAGAAAGGCGCATTAACAACCTTGGATATGTAGAAGACACAGTCTTGCTTGCTGAAAGTTAGTAGGACTTGAAGCACTTGCTGGTGAAGATCAAGGATTGCAACCTTCAGTATGGATTACAACTCAATGTAAAGATGACCAAAATTCTCACAACTTGACCCAAAAGATGACATCATGATAAATGGAGAAAAGATTGAAGTTGTCAAGAATTTTGTTTTGCTTGGATCCACAATCCATGCCCATGGAAGTAGCAGTCAAGAGATCAAAAGGTGCATTTCATTGGGTCAATCTGTTGCACAAGACTTCTTTAGAGTACTGAAAAGCAAGAATGTTACTTTCATAACTAAGCTGCACCGCACCCTAGCCTCACTTCTTTCTTTCTTTTCTTTTTCTTTTTTCCAAGACATAGTGTCTTCAATTGCTTCATATGCATGCGAAAGTTGCACATTGAATAAGGAGGACTGAAAAAGAACCCGTGCATTTGAATTGTGGTCCTGGAGAGGAATATTGAAAATACCATGGACTGCCAAAAGGACAAACAAGTCTGTCTTGGAAGAAGTAGGGCCAAAGTGCTCCATAGAGGTAAGGATGTCAAGACTTTGTTTTATATACTGTGGACATGTCAGAAAAGATCAGTTCCTGGAGATGGTCATTATGCTTGGTAACGTAGCCAAAGAGTAAGGCCTCCAATGAGATGGATTGACCTAGTGGCTACAACAATGGGCTCAAGCATAAAGAAGAAGGAAGAAAGCAGGGGCCCACATAGGTACAAAGAAACAGTATTCATACAGAAAAGGAGTAAAATTCCGATGCATGGTGTAACATGGATGAGCTCGAAAATGTTTGCTAAGCTAAATAAGGAAGACACAAAAGGAAAAATATGTGATTCTACTTAAACAGAATATCAGAATAGGCAAATTCATAGACACAGGTAGATAAGTGGTTACTAGGAGCTAAAGGAGGAAAAATGAGGAGATATTAGTTAATCAATGCTGAGTTTCTCTTTGGGTGAAGAAAAAGTCTTATAAATAAATCATGGTGATAGTTGCACAACATAGTAAATATAATGAACAGAATTGAATTGTATGCTTAAAAATTAAAATGGTTAAAATAGAAATGTTTATGTTATATATAATTTATCACAATAAAAGAATGTTAAAAGACACAACAAAAACTCACCATGGATCCAGAGCTTCAAATTCTAGAGCTTAAGGGGAACTATAAGCATCTATAAGAATCACCTGAGGATCTTGTTATAATATGGATTCTGATTCAATATATCAGAGGAAATGTCAGAAAAAATAAATTTCTGGAAATGGGCATTATGCTTGGTAAAGTAGAGGGACATAGCAACAAAAGAGTAAGGCCTTTAATGAGATTTTGAACCAGAATAAATGGGTTTGAAGTCATTTCCCTTCAATAACCATTATTTATTACAACCAAATATCTCAAGTAGTATAAACTTCCTAATTTCTCTTTCTACATCCAATATACACCAATCTAGTATCTGTTATGATCAGTACACAGAAACTGCTCTTGCTAAGGTTATCAATGTCTAATGGGTTCTTAAGTTCCGTGGAAACTTTTCAGTCTTCTTCATTTTTATTTATCAAAGGCATTCAGCACTCAGATATAGAAGTATCCAAAGCAAAACAAACTTACAAAACTGAAAATATATGACAGAAATAACAATTTGCAATGAAGACAAATACAAAAAAAGCGGGACCAGTGTAATTACAGAGCTTCCAAATGGCAAGGAAGTCAAGTAGATCTACATGTATTAATTTAGATGAGGAGAAAGGCAAATTAAAATCATAGGGAAATAGGTTAAAATATTATGGAGGCAGGGAAAGAGACTAGGAGGTTTGGAAGGATGAAAGGCCACAGAGATAAATGTAATTATATGCACAACTCTACAATAGCAATGATTTATAAGTAGATGCATAGACTGAATGGGTGTTGGAGGGAGAGTGAAAATACACTCACAAATATATATAGATGTGACAGAGAATATTTATATATATATTTGCCTTGCTGCAAATATATGCATGAAGGTGGTGGGAACATACAAGGAGGCAAATTATGAAAACTTCTCAGACATAAACAAACAGAAATGATTGCTGGTCTTGAGGACTCAGGACCCTAGTCTCTGGTGACCTTGGGGACACCAAGGTCAGTTGGCATACCATAATCCACAAAAATAATGTTCTACATCCTACTTTGGTGCACGGCAACTGAGGTCTTAAAAACTCTTGAGTGAGCATATAAGGTGCAACTATTGGTCACTCCTCGTTCAAAAACAATAGAGTAATTGACCATTTGATCATCATCAGTCTCCATACCCTGAGACCAGGACTAGATGCTACCCGCTACCACTACAAACCACTGAAATGGGTCACATTACAAGGTCCTGGATAGACAGGGAGAAAAATGTGGAATGGAACTAAAAATCATAAAAGGGACAAAGTTTGCTATTCAGATAGAGACTGGTAGGGGCCCTACAACTATGGACTAGTCATTCTTTAGGTCAGGAACGGAATCCAGAGTTGTGGAGACAGATATTTTCATGGTACCTTAGTCCATTGCACTATTTGATTTCATGTATCTATCCATTTTTTTCTCTCTTCTTTCCTTTGGATAGGGAGAAACGCTAAGTTGCCATTTAGATGGTTGTTCCAGAGCTTTGAAGACCCCAGTCACTACTCATCAAGGTAGGGTGTAGAATATATTTACTTGTAAAATATTGTGTTATGCCATTTGGCCATAGTGTTCCTGAGACTAGGTTCCTGATACTCCAGCCCCAGTGACTCACTGCCTCTAAATATTCAGTTATGTCTTAAAATATTTTCTTAATTTTGCCCCGTATGCTCCACATTCATGGATATGCTTGTAGCAAATGTGAAAATGCATGCACAAATACCTTCTGTCAAATATATATATATATGTATATTCCAATTCTCACTCCTACACCAGTTTAGCCTGCATGCCTATCCAAGTATCTATGTGTAGATCAGCACTGTTGCAGGATTGTGTATATAACAGTATTTGCCTCTGTTACCTTTAACTCTTTTAAACCTCCCAGTGACTTTCATTGCCCCTATTATGCCCCCCCATAATCTTCTCTTATTGTATTTTGCCTTCTCCTTCACCTAAGTTAGCAGGTATCTACCCTCTAGCCCATGGCTACTGCCCTCTACCTATCTCCCCACTCCAAGTAACCATCAAAGAATGCTTATGTTATTGTTAAAATCTTTTTTTTTTTACTTTTTATAATAGGTCTCATACAATATTTGAGGTTTTTTTGTGATCGACTAGTTTCAACCTGTAGAATATTTTCCTATGTCGTTCACCTTATGAGATGTTCCTAGGGATCATTGCTATTTTCTAACATTGTGTAGCATTCTGCTGTCTGTATGTATGAAAGTTTATCCATGCCTCAATCGATTGGCATTAAACTCATTCTATATTTTTTATTTTAAAAAATTGTGACTGGTGCTATGGTGAACATGACCCTCCTTCTTGTTGACACTTCCCTTTCTATTTACATCAGTGGCCCACTGTCTTAGTTATCATGATTCTCTGTGCCCTTGTTCCTGGATCTTCTTTCTGCTCACAGAAGGAGCAGACAGCCTGGAGGCATTACGCTTGGTTCTCCATAGTCTAATTGACATAGGGTCTATCTAGTCCTATTGCTTTAATCATCATCTCTATACTAATGAAATACAGATTGCTGTCTCTAGCCAAGATCTTTTATCTGTGCTCCAGATCCATATAGGTAACCTTCCAGCTGATTGCTCCATGCAGAAATCTAAAAAAATGTGTTTGAAACTGAACTCACTTTAGGCTGTACAGTACTTCAGTAGTATTCCAACCAACTGAGCTACTGATACTAAAATTCCAGCAGCTCTCCCTGACCTCTTGTTTTCTATGATCTTTTGACAGCCAGTCACTGCCCAACCTTGGTGTTCTGTCGGTTCTACTTTTGTGGTGCCCTGTAGATATTGTCTAAGAACACTAAAGGGAATGAGCATATTTGCTCTTGGTGTCACACATATTATTGTTGTTTGGTTGCATGGCATCAGTTCCAACTTGGGGCAATATTACATGTACAGAGTAGAATGGCTCCAAGTTTGCTTTCAAGTTCAAATCGTCTTGGAGACAGATTGACAGGGTGGTAGTTGGATGACTTCATGTCAACTTGCCTTTATGAAGAGGGAGAGTTCAACCGGTCAATCAGGTCACAGCTGGGTGATGCCTTCTGGGAGTTGTGACCTTATTAGGGAGAAACTGGGACCCCTCTCCCACCCCGCAACCCCTGCCTTCCTGCTTGCTGGGACTTTGCCTGCCTCCAGAAGTGGCCCCATGTGGCCACCCAACCCTGAGAGCTGTCAGCACCCTTTTCGTGTTTCCACCACCTCGGATTCATGTGATTTTGCACCCACCGGTCTGTGATCTTCCTGCATCCCTCTACAGCTCTCCATGTCATTCACCTGCAGCTATGTGATTATGAAGAGGACCCAGGCTTGCATCAAACTGATGGACTTAGGTTGGACTGGTCTGAGATGCCTACTTGCTATGTAATTATGTCTTGATATGAAGTTCTTTATTATACATATATGTGAATGCCGCTGGATTTGTTTTCTAGACAATCTGGCCCAACACAACAGGGTTACAGTTCTTCTAAGTCACCTCTGAATGCTTTCAAATGACCAACCTTTCAGCTAGGAGTGGAGCTTCATGGGAAAAGGGCATGGCTGTAGAATGGTGCTAAGAAAGGGGTTGACAAATTATAAAATTTTTAGAACTAAGTAATGGTTTGGAAAATGTTATCTTCTTATTCACCTAACAGCCCCTAACTCCCACTTTGTGTTCAACCTTTTCCATTGAACCATATCCCCCCATGTCTATCAACTGGATATGTGAGTATATGTTTCTCATTATTGGTTTACCAGTGGATTGTGTGGCAACTGAGACTCCTTCAGAACCTCTCATATTCACTGCTTGAAATAATAATTTTCCCTGATTCCCCAAGCTATTACTTAATGCTAGTACAAAAGGCATTATGGGGAAAGTCCTATGCAGTTCGAAGAGAGCATAAGATGTATTTCCCCTCCTACAATAGGGTTGGTGAAGACATAGGAAAGGAAATATGTTTTATCAAGTGGGAAGGAAGAGTTAGACAGACTCCCTTCTAACAGCATTATAACAAAGCTTTATTTGTGTTCAATGAGAATAATTAACAATTCCCCTCATTTTATTTTAAAAATAATTTAGACTTTTAAAAAATCCTGGCTTAACATTAAATTAGATGCTTTAAGGAGTGTGTGGTAGTTTGTTATAAGGTAAAAATAAATAGAAGCCTGGTAGCCTTCTCAATCTGGCATTTAGATTTTTCACGCTAGAAAAGAAAGCCTGTCTCCTAAGTGTGAGGAGTGTTTCTGGCTGTAAGAGTTAATCAATTGTGAAGGGATTTTGGGGGTAGGAGTTGTGGAAAACTGCCATTGTGACCTTGAAAACAATGAAAAATAATTGAGACTAGTGGCAATGAGCATGTGCTTCTCTTGTGCTGCAGGCTGTCTTGCATTTTTAATTTGGTTTAAATTTCTGTCCCCTACCACCTACTCATGTACACTCACGTGCACTATTCACATTGTAATGTTTTCTAAGGAGCCCTTGCAGCTGGCTATGAAGCTTCTTCTAACAGTCTAATAGCATCACTTTGACTCAATGATGCTGTGCATAATGTAATCTAATAAAACTGTGTCAGAATGAAAGAATAGTTCACCCGTCTAAAGAGGCAGCAATTATGAATAGAGCTATATCAGACAAATCATCTTGATTTATACAGTGGCATTTGTGTCCTTGGATCTTAATTACATAGAGGGGTCTTCAAAGAATTCTTACTTTCATTTTCTCACAAACTTTAAGAAGCCTCCTGAGATAACGTGCATTATGGTAAGTAGCTATAAAATCCTAGGAAGGGCCGATAAAGACTCAATTTGAGGTCTGTTCATTTTTAGTGTGTTTGTTAGTTGTTGGTTGGACATTTAAGTCAGAAGTTCAGAAGAAAGGTCTGAGCTATTGATGTTGTGTTGTTGTTGGGTGTGGTGGAGTCAATTCTAACTTGTAGCAACTGAAAGGAGACACTGCCGGTCCTGCACCATCCTGACAATGGTTCCTATGTTTAAGCCCATTGTTGCAGGTACTGTGTTTATCCGTCTTGTCAAGGGCCTTTCTCAGGAAAAGAGGAAGCACAGCCATCAGTTAAAAGTGAAGTTTAAGGGAAAGTTGGAGGTTTAAGGAGAAGGAGAAGAAGGAATGAAGTAATCCTCTAAGTCTAAGTGGGTTATTACAGTAGTATAATGATTGTTAGGCAATATTTAGGGTCTACTTAAACTTTGAGATAATGAATATAAAGTGAGACCAGACCAGCCAGTATGACTGTATGCTTTGCTATGCTAACTAAATAAGTACAGGTAAGTAATAGTTATAAAAATGACTTTAATCTGAACTGGAGACAAATGAGGACAATATAGTGAGAGAGGGGCAAGAGAAGATAGGTAAGAGGGTTAAGATGGTTAATAGAGAAATCAAGTGGAATAAAGGAAAATGAGGTGGAGGCAGGCAGGGAAATCATGAAGAATGAAACATAGTGAATAGGTAGTCCAATTGATACTTTATTGGTCCTGGTGGGGTCAAAGGACTGCTGGAATTGAGATACTGGATGAAATTAGTTGGGAAGGGTAGAGGTGGGGGAAAGAGAGCTAGTAGGTAGAACCTTGAAACTGAGATTATACAAGGATTTCAGTTATTGGTCATCACAAGGTTTCAGATATGAACTAAAGGGGAAGATGAGGTCGTTAGAAAACAGAAGGTAAAGAAGCTGAAAAGTCAGGCAATTATTAGATCATTTATGTGTATAAAGATATTACCAAGAATCAAGACAGCTGTATTGTTACAGAGCATGATAAAAATGAGAAGGAGGGTCAGTGTACATGACTGCAAACAGGAGGCACCGTGGGTGGAGCAGACATCTGATGACATAAAAATTACATTTCGAGGCAGAAATGGTTTGGAGGTTGTTTTGCACATTTTTTATGAAACATACTTGTTTTGATCCCAGTATAATTTATATATATGTATACATATATTAATGCATGATCTATGATTTTATTTGTGATTTGGATGAAGTTATGGAACAAAAATAGATCTGAGGATAGAGATCTGAGCCATGCCCTACAAACCTTCCTCTAGTTTGAGATTGACCTATTAATTAATTATGTTATGGCTTAATAATTTTGTTATCTTGTCTATACATAAGGATGTTCAATATCATGAGATATGCCATGCTTTGCTGAAATTTTGATGTTTTATATGTAGTACAATGTTTCTCAAGCTGGTGTATGTAGTCCCTAGTAATCTACAAGCCTATTCTCAGAGGTTCTCAAGTTTCATAAAACAATTATTCTAAATAATAAAAAAAGAATTATTCTAACATTATTATTTTATTTTGAGTATAGTGTTTAAAAAAGAAGTAAAACTATGTTTAATGTGACCCTTTATAACGGAGGACTGTCACGATGCTTCAGTCGATGTGTCTGTATTTATATCACTTTGGTGTCAGGAAGTATTGTATCACCTTATTGGTTGTTAGTTCATAGTAATAAAAAAGAAGAAAAAGAAGTTTCCTTAATACTTAAATGATGCATTTACAGCAAAAGCGGGCCACATGACATCTTTGCATCTTCTATAGATGATGATTTTGCAATTTTTCAAATAAAGAAAATATGGGAGTGACCTGAATTATCACGTGGCACAGGGAAGACCAAATCCATATATCAATACCTCTACTGCTAAGCAGAGATTTTATTTCAGCTAAATGGTATAAGCTGTCACATGAAATTAATGGGGTTATATAAATAATATTAGTTTATAGATTTATTAATATTCATGTTGAATTATCTCCGTTCATAGTTTTATTTATTTTATGTAATCATTAAAATTAAAATAATTTAGATGGATGCCTTCCTCTTTTCGTTGAGTTTGTTTCAACCAATAGTGATCCTGTGTACAAGAAACTGAAACATTGCCAGTCCTACACCATCCCAACTATGTTCCTGTGTTTCAGCCCACTGCAGCCACTGTGTAAATCCATCTTGTTGAGAAGTCTTCCTCTTTTTCACTTACCAAGCATGAAAGTTTTCTCCAGGAACTGGTCCCTCCTGATAACAGTTCCTAAGTATGTGAGACTAAATCTCACCATATTTGCTTCTTAGGAGTATAACTAGTCATCTGCCAGTCTGTCCTACTGGGATGGCTTGCATGCAGCTATGGCACTAGAAGCTATGCAACCAAGATTTAGTTGCGACAGGTTTCAGACTTTCCAGACAAAAAGTAGGACGAAGAAAGAGGTGGTTCACTTTTGGAAATTTAGCCACTGAGAAACTTATGAACAGCAGCAGAACATTGTCCAATATCGTGCCAGAAGAGGAGTTACTCAACTTACAAGGCGCTTAAAAAGCAAACTAAGGAAGAATCGCCTCCTCGAAGAAGAACTGACCTTCATGCTGCAGATGGAGCAAAGCTTCCTCTTAATAGAATTTATGTATTGCTCAGGCCTGGAAAATGCCAGTGTTTTCCATTTCCCTTATATTTCTAGCACAAGAACTCTGATTTTTAAAGAGAGAAAACTGAAATAGCAAAAAATACATTTTTTTTTTTTGAGAGTCACCAGGAAACAATTTATTCATTAGAGGAAGCCCCAAGTCAGTTCAGAAACCCCACCCCAGCCCCTGCTAGGTTAAAATGAGATCCAAGGACTTGGGGACAGGTACACCTTGCTGGGGACATCAACAAGCCAGGGCCCAATGCTCCAGCAAGACCTCAGATGCAGGCTCCTGGGAGGCTGGTGCGGCCTGTTTTGCACACGTGTGGATGGCGAGGTCGAGACTGCCCTAAAGGCAGTTGCTTATAATGGAGGGGGTTTAACCTGCAACAGCTTCAGAGTTGCAAGGGGGAGCAATCCGACTGGCAGTGCCACTGAAGAAAGAGCCGCTGGGTGTTTCCCCAGCAAACAGGGCACAGAGCGAGCACAGCAAGCACACGCGCAGCCATCTCCCGGGGACCTGGGGCCGCTGCATGCCCGGGCACTGGATGGTCTGAAGCTGGAAGAAGTCACCAGCTCTCCACATGGTCAGCGTCCCCGTGTCTTCCATGATCCAACCCTGCCCCACGAAGCAAATTAAAATGCTTCTGAGACAGCCTCCAGTTCTCCGACACTGGCCGTGGCTAGGGCTGGTCAGGGTGCCCTTGGTCTTTCTGCAGGGAGGGTTTGCCCAGGGCATAAACAAAGCTCACCTGCTCCAGAGGGCGGCCCCTCCCAGGGCTCCCATCTCTAGGAACCAGGACCGTTAGAGAGGCAGCTGGCTTGGCCTTGGGGTCATGGGTGTCACTGCTGGGGTGGTGTGTCCTGGAAGACTCGCAAGGTGCAGTCCACCTGGGTGGGCCAGCACATGGGGCAGCCTGCCGATGTGAGACCATCCCGGAGAGGGGATCTACGCTCAGGGTCTCGAGGTAATCTGGGGCCACTCTCAGCTGCCTAGCTTGGAGCCCCGGCACGGACCTCGGTCAGCACATGGAACCAATTACCAGGGCTCAGCATGGAAACATGAGTCTGCGAGCAGCTGTGTCAGGACCTCCTGCAGGGCCACCACGGCCGGGCAGGAAGTATTCCAAGCACAGAAAGGGCGAGGTCACTGTCATCCCAGACTCTCTCCTCTCCCCAGCCCCTTGCCCAGACCACCTCAGCCTGTCTTCTCCCTGAGGCACAAGTCTTCAGTCTTAGCCTATCTTTTGGAGATAGGTGAATTTTCGTGTTCCACCCAGTAATCAAAAGAATCAGGCCCGCTGGAGTGGTGAGTGAAACCCAATCACAGCCCTCTCGGTGCCCGGGAGTGGCGCTTCTTGGCGGTGGCCGGTGCCCTGGGCTAGGCTGGGCCCTCCTGTTCCATGGCCGAGGCAGCAGTGCCCTCAGGCTCAGGCTCAGGTTCCGGGTCAGCAGGCAGGATGCTGGTGTCGGTGTGCAGCAGGGCCTCGATCTGCTCCTCCGTGAGCCGCTCCTCGCTCTCCTCCACTATCAGCTGAATCTCAACAGCAGTCATAGGCCTGTGGTTCAACAGCTTCAGCTTTTCAGCTTTGGTCAAGTTGTGGCTTTTCATCGCTGTGAGAAATTCTCTGACAATCTCGGGACTCTGATGTCTGCACGGCGTTTTCGATATATACTTTAATGTTTCATAGGTGATGGTATTCAGGTTCTGCTGCCCGGAGCTGTGCTTATTCTTTCCACTTTCTTTGCGCTGCTCTTTCAGATCCGTCAGTAACTGGAACACCTCGTAGTTGCTCAGCAGGGCAGAATTGGCGTCCTTCACTTCCATGTCGTCCCCGTCTCGCGTCTCGTCACCTCCGGCCGCCGGCGGAGCACGAGCCCCCCTCCATCCCGCTACCACCGCTTCTTGCCTGCTCTTCCGCCAAAAATACATATTTTTACCACAATTTCAAAAGGTAAGAGAATAAAATATCCAACACATTTTGTCTTTTATGACCACTTGCCTGCCACCAGAAATAACCGAACAATTTTATATATCCCCTAAAGTCACTCTTATAGTAGTTAGCCTGGGCTCAGTTTTACATCAGTAACAACAACAAATCCAAACTCTCAATCGCTTAACATAATAAAAGTTTATATCTACCTATATCTCTAATGTAGATCAGCAAAGAGTCTCTGTTAATCATCCCTCCAATATTCATATTAATAGAGACTTCATTTGGCTATCAGCATTCCTGATCACCAGAACAATGGCAAAATATTTAACGGTTTTTTTTAGTGTTTTTACCTCAAAATGCTACATATCACATCAATTCATATTTCATTATCTAAAGGAAAGCATATAGCTACACCTAACTCTGTAGAAGGCTAAGAAGACTAGTCCTACCACATAAGTGGTAGGGGAAATAGAACTATTTGATAGATAATATTAATGATATTATAATAATATCAATGACTACTGATATCCCTAACATTTTACATGCTTCATGAGGTAAAAGTAAGGCTTTTGTCAGTTAGTGATCTTTGATTGCAAACAATAGGATTTCACATCAGCTAATCTAAGCAATAAAAAATAATTATTGAAAGTATTAAAAAGATAAGATTAAATTACCAGGCTCACCTAGATCAAGAGCCAGAGCACTTCTACGTGTTTTTGGAGCAAAAATAAATTAATGACTTCTCAAAGTTCCCCTGCGTGGGTGAACGAACTTAACACAATTCTTTTGGGTGCTCATCCATGATCCACCCGGGTCCCTGGTGATGACACTGTGGGATAAGCAGTGCGCTGCTAACCACAAGGTCAGTGGTTCTAATTCACCAGATGAGGCTCTCTGCTCTCACAAAGATTTACAACTTCAGAGGCTTGCTGAGTCAGAATCCAGAATCAGTATAATGGGTATACTGACTCACATAAACAGCTTTTGGATCGGGAACATCAGACACCCAAAGGTCCCACCCCAATGAAGAAAGAGAGAATTCCCCCAAAAGAAATACCCCAGTGTTAAAGAAAAGAAGAAAACAGGGGTAGACAAAAAATAAAAACTTTTCTTTTATAAAAATGTGAACTTCATTAAGCTATAGCCTAGCATCTGTTCTATTTTGTCTTGATCCCTCAGATATTTGTGGATAGAAATATAAGGCTGCCCATAATTATCTCGCCTACATGTACCAGGTCTAAAGCGTTGACCATTAGAGCCATTGTTTTGGTTAAGTATTATCTTAACACCTATCATCACTAAAACAATTTATGGTTTGATTTGTAAGATCAGACAAGTCAAAGCTTTCCACCAGGAAGGCCATTTTTAAAAGGCTGCAGGGGGGAAAACTTCCTGAAGATTGGTTACTTGATAGGGAAGTAAGTCTTAAGGACCAGTGACACCTGAGATAGGGTGTGGCAAAGGAGCCACACACCAACATTTTGACAGTCAGAGTATGAACTCGAAATTCCACACTTGCAGTAGCTGCCCTTTGAGTTTGGGTTATAATGGTGTTCTTCATGAGGACCACCGGTTTTTCAGTTATAAATAAAGTGAGTTATTAATATTTGGCAATGCCGATTCTGAATGGAACGTTTTATTGACTACTCTGCCGAGTCCTGGAAGACAGATGGACCAAGCATGTGCACCTCATTTGAAAAGGCAGTAATCTGTAACAAAGGGCCGAAAGTGAGTTCTTTCCACCCTGCACTGTACCCCTGCTCCCCTCCCCCCAACACACACACACACACACACACACACACACACACGTGCGTACACACTGCTTCTGCAGGCTGAGTTTTCTGGATAAACAGAGAGTTCTGCACACGTGAGAAAATGGCCATAGCACATATTTGTGATGGGTTTGAGTTATATTTAGTTACATTTATTTATTTAACATTGTAAAGGACACTGCTGCTAAGTAGATGCTTATAATGTAAAGAGTTCTATAATAAAGCAAATTATCTCAATGCAGTCCTATTGGACACACATTAAACAATCTGGAAGCTGCATTTACTCTCTTGGGCCATGAGTAACGGCCACTTTGCCGAACAGTTCAAATGGAGAAAGAAGTACAAAGAAAAGGAAGTGGGCGTCCATGCCAGTTAGCTAATACATTGCCACTTTAGTTCCCTAAATGGATGGCAAGTGCCTTGAAAAAGTTGACATAAATTCTGAACTCTCAGAAAACTTCTAGAAAGAAGCTTATAGGTTAAAAAAAGATAACTTCTTTAGATTTTAAAAGAGTGAAGACGAAATGAAGGAAACGCTAGTCACTATAGTCAATCACTGTAGTCACTACTTAGACTGAGCAGCTGTAGTCAATTTTCCTAGCAGGTAATGTAGCACACAGTGATCTTGTATTGTGAGAGTTCATTCGAAGAATGGAATTAGGCATTATATCAAATGCTAGTGGTTTGGGTATAGTAGGTAGAGTCAACTATTTGCTTCATACTATCTGGTGGTAGAACTATACTTTTGCTGAGTCACTACAGACCAGAGACTAGATCTAATCCTTAATCTGCCTATGTTATTCTCCTGGTTAAAACACTGGAATGATTACATGTTGATCTTGCCCTACAACATCCTGCCATCACAGGCTTTGCTCATAGCAAGACACTCTCATCTTACTGTTTTCTTTTCAGATCTTCCATTCTCACCTCGATTTCACCTTCAAATGAAACAATCATTCACCACTGAAGAAGCTGTCTTACATATCTTTGAGCTTCAAAATTATGCTTCCTTAACCAATTGCTCATGAGTCACTTTTGACCATAATGACCGCAAGTGTATCAGAGTAGAACTGTGCTCCCTAGAGTTTGCAATGATGGATTTTTCAAAAGAGTAGATCTTAAGACCTTACTTTAAAGGGCCTCTAAGTGAACTTGAATCTTCAGCCTCTTGGTTAGCAGGTGAGCATTTTAACAGCTTGCACCATCCAGGGATTCATAGCCTTTCTTGTTTTCATTGTCATTGGTCAGGTCCAACTCACAGAGCACTCACATATAACAGAAGAAGGGATTTTATGGTTCTGTGCCATCCTCAACATTGTTTGTATTTTTTAACCTTTCCTTTTGCTGCTGCTGCTGCTGCTGCTGTTGTTGTTGTTGTTAGGTGCCACTGAGTCAGTTCCAACTCATGACAACAGAAAAACCCTACCCAATCCAGCGCCATCCTGGCCATTGTTCTTATTTGTTGCAGCTACTGCGTCAATAGATCTTCTTGCGGGCCTTCCTCTTTCCCGCTGCCCCTCTATTACCAGGCACTGGTCTCTCCAGACAACATGTCCTAAGAATGTGAGACAAATCTCGCCATCCTTGTCTCTAAGGAGCATTCTGGCTATACTTCTTCTGGGACAGATCTGTTTGTACATTAGGCAGAACACGGTCCTCTCAATATTCTTTGTCAACACCATAATTCAAACACATCCATGTTTCTTTGCTCTTCATATTCAGTGTCAAATGTTCACATGCATATGAGGCAACTGAAAGTGCCACAGCTTGGGTAAGGCACACCTTAGTCCTCAAAGTAACATCCTTGCTTCTCAACACTTTAAAGAGATCTGGTGCAGCAGATTTACCAAATGTGATGTGTCTTTTGATCTCTTGACTGATACTTCCATAAGGATTGATGGTGGGTCCAAGTTTTGTCAACTATCTTATTCCAATTCACCTAGGTGTCCTTTGAAACTATGGTCCTGATTCCCCCAGGCCCAGAGATTCACTTCCTCAAGGTTTGGGTAATATATAACAAGTTTTCCTAACTTGTTCCCTTATATGCTCCATCACATCCATGCATATACTTGCAGCAAAGTAAATACATATATAAAAATATCTTCTACCAAACCTGTATATTTCATGGATATGGCCCCAATCTTCCTCCCACTTGTGGTCAAGCTGTGTGTCTATCCAACCATCTAGATATAGCTAACCATTATTGCAGAATTATATCGGGTACCACCTCATTGTGGTTTTGATTCACATCTTTTGAATATTTAATGATTACAAGCATTTCTTATGTTTGTTGGCCACCTGAATGTCTGCTGAGGAAGTGTCTGTTCATGTCCTCTGCCCATTTAAAAAAATTGTCTGTAGGTGGATGGAACTCTCAATTTAGCTTCATTGATTTATGTATTTACCTTTGTACCAGTATCAATTCTTTTGATTACCATGGCTGTGTGGTAGGTTTTTGAGGTTGAGAGTGAGCGGCCTCTACTTTCTACTTCTTTTTTAGTAGTGATTTGCCTAGCTGTGGTGACTTTCCTTTCCATATAAAATGGTTGATTAGTTTTTCCATCTCTTTAAAGAATGATGTTGAAATCTGGATCAGGGCTGCATTGTATCTGTAGATTGATTTTGGTAGTACTGACATTTGGAAAATATTGTCTTCCTTTTTATAAGCATGGTATGTTCTTGCGTTTATATATGTGTCACGTGTTTTCTTGTAGTAGTTCTTTGTTGCTTTCTTTGCATAGGTCTTTTGTTCCTCTGGTTAAATTTATTCCTAAGTGTTTCATCTTTTGGGTTGTTACTGTAAATGATATTATTTTCCTGTTTCTTTTCAGATTTCTCTTTGTTAACATAAAACAAGCTAACTGATTTTTGCATGTTGATCTTGTATCTTGCCATTTTGCTGAATTTTCCAATTAGTTCCAGCAGTTTTCTTGTCAAGTCTTTGAAATTCTCAATGAATAAGATCATGTTATTTGAAACAATAGTATAGAGTTCTACTTCTTCTTTGTCAACTTGAGTGTCTTTAATATCCCTTTGTCGCCTAATAGTTCAATATTGAATAGTAGTGGTGACAAAGAGCATCCTTGTCTGGTTCACATTTACAAGGTTAATTCTTTCGGTTTCTCTTTATTGAGAGTAATATAGACTGTTAGTTTTTTATATATGCCCTTTTTAGTTTGAGGAATTTCCCTTCTACTCCATTTAGTTGAGTGTATTTTTATCAGAAATGATGTTGGGTCTTGTCAAATGCGTTTTCTGCATCAGTTGACATGATCAAGAGGTTCTTTTCATTTTTTTATTTATGTGTTGAATTACACCCGCTATTTTTATAATGAACCTGGAGGACATTATGCTGAGTGAAGAAAGTCAATCACAAAAGGACCAACATCATATGAGACCCTGTTATAAAAAATCAACAAACGTTGACTTTGAAGGGTAGCAGAGGTCAGAGGTTACAAAGAGAGGGGAAGTCATAGGCTAGTGGGTAGGTAAGGGTTAACTTGGGTGAAAGAGAAGACCATATACAATAAGAAGGAGGTTGTCAAAAATGATGGGGGCAGGGGGGGCCACTGGTAGATTTAAAAGAGTTCAAGGCAACAGAGGCAACTGCTGTTGTACACATAATCCTTCAATAGTGCTGAACTATAACTGGATACTTGGATAGTCACTCAGGCTAAACATAAGTGGGAGGGGGAATGGGACTATACCCACGAAATATATCATTTTGACAGAAAATATTTGTATATATGTATTTACTTTGCTGAAACTATACGCATGAATGTGGTGGAGCCTATAGGGGCAAAGGTATGAAAGCTTCTTATACATAACCCAAACCTTGAGGAAATGAGTCACGGGGCCTGGGGAATCAGGATCATGGTCTCAAAGGACACTGGGGTCAACTGGCATATTGTGGTTTACAAAGACAATGTTCTACTTCCTACCTTGGTGAGTAGCCAGCAGGGTCTTAACAAGATTGTGAGCAGCCATCTAGGGTATGACTGTTGGTCTCTCCTTGTCCAGAGGAAAGAAGAGTGATGCAGATCGAAAGACATTTGGAATCAATTAGTCTAATGGACTAATGGACCAGGCAAATGTCAGTCTCCACAACCCCGAGTCCAGAAGAACTAGATGGTACCTGGTTATCACTGCCACCTGCTCTGAAAAGGATCACATTAGAAAGTCTTGAGTAGAATAGGGGATAAATGTGGGACAGAACTCAAAATCATAGAAAGGATTAGGCTTACTGGTCAGATGGAGATTGGTGGGGGCCCAGAGACCTTAGACTCTGTCACCCTTGAGGTCTAGAACTGAGCACACTTCCACTTTAGGGCAATTAACTATTTAAGATCAAAAGAGTAGCACATACCCAAGGACAAAATTCAGAGGAAATGTAAAGGAGGAGGAATGTAAACAGGAAAGACAGTAAGGAAGTAGAAAAATTGATAGTGCATTGAAAGGATTTCTAAAAGTCTGTACACACATACATATCCACAACACATGCAAAAATAACTTTACTTTACTGAATTCATCATACAGATTTTATATTATCTTGTTCCTAGATACATGTGTCATAATCCCTTAATGAGCAACAATAAATGTAGCATGTTATGAAAAAATAAAGAATTCTGACAGTTATAGGGGCAGTCAACCAGGCTATAGTTAACACTTCTATACACCAATAACATTATATTTACTACCTCTCTTCACCAGTTAGCATATGTTCTGTGATGGTGGTGGATTTCTGTGCAAGATAGCGAGGAATATTATTAAGAAAATATTCTGAAAAAAAATTTTTTTAAAAAGAAAATATTCTGATCTTACTAGTTGTTTGTAAATCAGATGCTCGTACATCTGGGAATACTTGTCCTTGTGTCTATTAGCTGAAATATACTTTTCCCCAAATAATAATTTTAAGATGTTGGTTAGGAATGAAGTCAGAAAGATGGTATTTGAATAATTTATATAAGAGCAGGAAGGTTTATACAGCTCCTGTTCAGAGAACACCTTGCTAGAATTCTTGTGCATCTATTTTTCAGATATTCTGTGTCTTTTTCATTGTTCATTACTATCTAAAAACTCAAAATAACTTTACCTTCCCTCTCTCCCTTTTTAAATATGCCCTATTTGTCCACCA
The DNA here is from genome assembly GCF_000313985.2 of Echinops telfairi. Classification (NCBI taxonomy): domain Eukaryota; kingdom Metazoa; phylum Chordata; class Mammalia; order Afrosoricida; family Tenrecidae; genus Echinops; species Echinops telfairi. Next base: position 17,257,276 of record NW_022107407.1, on the reverse strand, counting down.
AGCATTTCTACCATTACAGCTTTATCTCTCATTATAAGCTCCAAATTAGAATGTATCCTTCATCATCACCTTTCAGATTTGCTTCCTGATGATATGTTGAGAAAGCAGACACCTTAATCTCACTAGCAACACTTTATAAATCATATTTATAGTGGATCTCTTTGGCGAGAATGTTTTGTAAGTGGTTAATCCCACCCATTTTGTGTTGAATACTGCCTCTCACCCTACATGTAAAGCTTAAACAGAATGTTGGGAGTCTTTTTGACATTTCTTCTATTCCTAATTTTCTTTTCTCACATTTTCCACACTCATAATCTTTGAATCTAGGCAAAGAAGAAGCTAGCTAGCACTTGGGAAGATGGGGAGTGAAAGCTGAAGCAATTTCTATAGAGAAGAGCCTACAATCGGATCAAGAAAGGAAGCAGGAGACTTGTTAAAATTGTGATTGTCAAGGGAACACATCTCCCTCCCCCTCGAGTTCTTTATTTTATCTCGGGGTGCTTCAGAGTGGAGGGGATGGCAACAGTTTATAGAAAGATGCTAAAGTCCCACAAATCCTCCTTGGTATTGGGGTTGAAAAGGAGATTAGCCCATTTTGTTCTTACTCCCATTTATAGAAATAAGTATCGCTTAAGCCAGACAGATGACAAGACTAAATCCTTTACCAGAGGTCAAAAACTTACTTGTTTCCAGGGCTAGGAACATAATACAAATTAGCCTCCTATGTGCCACAAAAGCATTGAAGTCAGCTTCAATTTTATTTGCCCTCCTTTTATAATCACTCAGACCAATGTTCAAGTGGGCCCTAGCGTGGGCTGGGCGCACGAGGGCCCAACCACTCAGACCGATGCTGAGATCTGATGGATGAGGGAACTGGAAGGTTTTCAAGGCTATGGCCCTTGCTTACCATTTTCATAGTGTTTATGTGATTAAAGGGGGAAAAAGCAAAAACAAACAAATAAATAAACCTCCCTTTTCCCTGCTATGAGAAAGATCCAGGTATGATCATAATGGATTGGCTTTGGTCTCCAGAGAAAAGAGGGGGCAATGGTAGGAATGTGGCAAAGTGGAGAATGCCCCACCTAAAAAAGGGGGATCTGCTACTTGAATCAAGTGGATTATTGCCATGTGGGAATGTGGGCACTGCGTTATCAGAAATTTCAGTTTTTCAAGAGAAGCCAGAGATCAGGGTTTCTTTTTCAGGGTTCGCTCAAACCGATGCTTTCTGTGGCTTCAGAAGACAGTGTGGCATTTTTCCTTTTTCCCTCCTGGAGACATTGACGTTCTGTCTCCACTGACTCATTCAGTGGGAATAAGACATCCACATGGCAGTGCAAGAAAGGGGGAAAGTGGTTCAGAAAGAGGAAGCACCGGGGAGACATTCTGCAATATATCAATTCTGCTTTATTTATTTATTTGTGTGTGTGTGTATGTCTATGCTTTATTTTTAACCCTCCAAAAATTATATGCTCCACCAAACCGAGTTCTTGGGATGTCAAAAACACGTGAAAAGCTTACAATTTTAAAAAGAAGTGTTTTAACCTTTAAAACAGGAGATGAAGAAGGACTATTAGGATATACAACTATGACTCTTATAAAGAGTCAGTGTGGATAAGTAGCAAAAAATGAGGGAAACAATTGGATGATGAACATTTAAGATGCTGGTTACCTGGGATGGAATCTCAGAGGTGCACAAAGAGCTTTCTTTATATTAGTGTTATGCCTTTGTCACACCAGGAATAGGTTTTTCTGACAAATATATATATATATATGTATATATATTTTTTCCTTTTCTTTTCAAGGTCTCAAGATAAAAACGTTTGTAGACTTTTCTTCCCACACTAAAAATCTTCCAGCCTTGGAGAGAAGATGACAGGATTCTGTCAGCTGAAAAGCACACCCCCAGTTAGGAAGAATGCGAGGAGTTACCTGAAGCTGTTAACACAGCCGAGGTTCCAGCCCTTATTGCTTAATTTTGTCTGCTCTTTGAACTTAGAACTTAGGATGTCTACAGAATGCCAGTATGGGATTCTGCTGTGATTTCTAAACGGAGGTCATTAACAAGGACTAGTAATTATTGAAGCATCCTAGCCGCACAGTGGGTTAAACATTGGGCTGTTAACCAAAATCTGAAGGTTCGATGAAAATCTGCTTTTATAAAGATTTACAATCTGAGAAACCCTAGCGAGCAGTCTATTTCATGGTGTAGCAGGGTTTCATAAAACTTCTCCCACTCAAAACCCCTTTTGGCCGAAGAAATGTACAAAATGGGCTAGTGCTGCCAATTGGTCGCACGTTTGTTTTTAAATTAATTTTTGGTCCTAGGACCTAGAGCGTTCAGAAACTTTTTACTGCAGCCGAAGGTTTTACAACCTCCACATTCCCTTCAGTGAGCTGGTTTACAAAGCTTTGTGCAGCGGCCCTCTGACCTGGAATGGCTGAGACAGGAGAGGTTTAGTTTGGGGGTAATAATTGCTGAGTAACAGCTAGACACCGTATTGGGCATATAATTATGATCATTTAACATTTGTACAGCATCGAATGATGTATAAAAAATATCACATACATTATATTACTTCAGGCCTCATGTTAACCCAAGAAAGAACAGGGGAGAATGTATTGTTATATCCATGGTACAATTGAGAAAATTCAGGGTCAGAGAGTTTAAGTAAATTTTTAAGGTCAGTGTACTATTCAGAGAGCATAAACCTCAAACCCAAGTGTTCTGATCCTAAATACTTGCACTCTCTTTATATGTTCTGGGTCAGCTCAATGGTTTGGGTAGTTTCTTTGAAACGGGGGTTTACCTCTGTTGTATTTTGTTATTGTTGGTAGCCTTCTTGGCGCTCTGTTATGTATTTTTGTTTAGGAAACGCAAGGGGAAGGAATCTATAGAGACTAACTAGGTGAAGGACTCCCGGCTGGCACGCAAGGGAGATGGGCGAGGGCTTGGGGGTGGGGGCGGGTAATGGGGAGTTAGTAACAAAGAATACCAAGAAGAAAAAACGTTTGAAACAGATTGTGGTAGCAACTGTACAGTGCTTCTTGACACAACTGAACTATTTAATTGTATGATGTCTGGATTATGTCCTAATAAAATAAAAAATATATTTTTAATTAACCCAGGGAGTTAAAAAGCATCAGATGGCATTGTTAGAGAGGGTGGTACCCAAATGCTCAGCTATAAAAATTGTGTGCCAGTGATTCAGCAGAGATGTATTAATTGTATTAAAATGTCCCTGTAGGTAGCAATAGCAACAACAACATTTTCGTAAACCCAGTTTACGTGTATGAATATACCTTCAAGGCTAATACTCTATGCTACTTTCTTTTTAAACCTTTTGTGCACCAAACAGAGCTGTCATTATTACTTAATTACATAAAACACTTATAATCATGTACTTGTGTGTGGCTATCAGGATGCACTGTTGTTTTTGCTGTGGTACTTTCTCTAGCCACTGATTTTGTCAAATGTTCTGATGTTTAAGCTACACTACTGTTGTAATTTGCACTTGTAGACTTATAATAATAAGTTTTGGGGGGAATAAAGTAGTAATTAAAGGAAACAAAAAATTTAAAGACTTCCTTCCACTCAGTTACTAATAATGTTGTAACTAATAATATAATTCAATGTAGAAATATTTTTTAAAATAATTTTGTCAATATACAACAAACCAATAACAACAATAAAAAACACAACAAGAAAGAAAAGATTGTAGTTAGTTCAAGGACTGTTTGTTGGCCTTTAGGAGTGTTGTATATTGTTGCTTGGTTTTGCTCTATCTTGCTTTTGTGCATGTTATTATCTCTGGAGGTCTGTCTAAATAAGATAGGCTGGATGAACAATCTGGAGGAGAAAACAACGGGACTGACAGTTCCAGGGGTACATGGGAGAGGGGGAGGTGGGGGGAAACAAACCCAGGGACAAGGGAACAACAAGTGATCCAAATCTGTGGTGAGGAGGGTGTAGGAGGCCTGGTAGGGCGTGATCAAGGGTAAGTAACCGAGAGGAATTACTAAAACCCAAATGAAGCCTGAGCATGACAGTGGGACAAGAAGAAAGTCAAAGGAAATAGAGGAAAGAGCTAGGAGGCAAAGAGCCTCAATAGAGGTCTAAATAAAGGCGTGCACATATGTAAATATATTTATATATGAGGATGGGGAAATAGATCTATGTGCATATATTTATAGGTTTCGTATTAAGGTAGCAGATGGACATTGGGCCTCCACTCAAATACTCCCTCAATGAAAGAATACTTTGTTCAATTAAGCTGGCATTCTATGATGCTCACCTTCCCAACACAATTGATGAAGACAAAGCAGGTGCATGGGCAAATGTGGTGGAGAAAGCTGATGGTGCCCGGCTATCAAAAGATATAGAATCTGGGGTCATAAAACCTGGAAGATAAACAAGCGGCCATCTAGCTCAGAAGCAACAAAGCCCACATAGAAGAAGCACACCAGCCTGTGCAATCACAAGGTGTTGAAGGGATCAGGTATCAGGCATCATCAGAACAAAAATCATATCATTGTGAATGAGGGAGGAGTGCAGAGTGGATACCCAAAGTCCATTTGTAAGCTGCTGGACATCCTCTTACAGAAGAGTCTATGGAGGAGAAGAGGCAGTCAGGGTGTGATGTAGCAACGATGAAAAATACAACTTTCCTCTAGTTCCTAAATGCTTCCTCCCCACCCCACCCCACCCCCACTGACTATCATGATCCCAATTCTGCCTTACAAATCTGGCTAGACCAGAGGATGTACACTGGTACAGATAGGAACTGGAAACACAGGGAATCCAGGACAGATGATCCCTTCAAGACCAGTGGTATGAGTGGCGAAACTGGGAGGGTAGAGGGAGGGTGGGTTGGAAAGGGGAAACTGATTATAATGCTCTACATATAACCTCCTCCCTGGGGGATGGACAACAGAAAGGTGGGTGAAGGGAGACGTTGGACAGCGCAAGACATGACAAAATAATAATTTATAAGTTATCAAGGTTTTTGAGGGAGGGAGGAGCGGGGAGGGAGGGGAAAAAATGAGGAGCTGATGCCAGGGGCTTAGGTGGAGGGCAAATGTTTTGAGAATGATGAGGGCAATGAATGTACAAATGTGCTTTACACAATTGATGTATGTATGGATTGTGATGAGTTGTATGAGCCCCTAATAAAATGATAAAAATAATAATTTTTTCATTTGTATTCATATAATATAAGAAATACCACACTGAAGAAATTTATAACTATATTACATATTGTTCTATGATCAAAACAAACACCTTACAAGGGTTCTCTATGGTCAAGTATAGTAGGAGGTCCATTATGGATCGGGGTTGGGGGTTAGGGGTAGGGTTCAGGCAGCATGAGTTACTATACTAGGTGATACTAACCCGAATGGTGCCATTGAATTAACGGTCAAACCACTGGGATCTCCCATCCCAATGAAATGTAGATAGGGATATCTAGCCTGACTTTATCAAAATCCTTTCTGGACAATTATCAGCCAATGGCTTACATTTTCTAATCCCAAAGCTAAGTCCCCCTGACTTGGACTATTGGCCTGGTCTAGTCCCAGACTTGTCACCAATTTTTTTCTTTATTCAAGTGTAATTTAGAGAAAAAAAGAAAAAAACCTCACCTATAAGAACAATGTTTCAGCATTTTGGTGTTATCTGCCCAATTACAGTCCCATTTGATAGAGTATCTATGTTTGTATAACTGTATTTTTGCCCCCAAGATATTTTGTTATTAGAAGATTATTTTATTGGGGGCTCTTACAGCTCTCATAACAATCTATACATCAATCGTATCAAGCATACTTGTACATGTGTTGCCATCATTATTTTCTAGAGCCCGACATTTTAATACATTTTAAAATTGAAATATAATGAATATATCATACAATTCAATTATGTCAAGAAGAGTTGAACAATCATTGCCACAATCAAATTTGGAAGCTTTTCTTCCTTCTTGTACCCATTGGTGTTGACTTCCCATTTCCTCTGTCCTCCCCTTCCATGCCCCCAAGTAATCATTAATCCAGATACTCTTAAAACATTTTTTTTAAATGCACACAGGCATTTTCTTAAATATTGGAAATAGCATTTCCTAATTAAATTGTTTGTACTCAGTCACTCATTCCAATCTTCAAAGTTCTACCGTTGACATCTCCTCACAGAAGAAGGGTCACAAGTAAGAGACATGCCAGTCAGGGTACAGTACAGCACCAACGAAACATACAACTTTCCTCTAGTTCTTTAATGCTTCCTCTCCCCCAATCTCATGACGCCAATTCTACCTTACAAATCCAGCTAGACCAGAGCATGTACACTGGTACAGATAAGAGCTTACAACACAGGGACTCCAGGTCAGATGAACCCCTCAGGACCAATAATGAGAGGAGCAATACTGGGAGAGTAAGGGAAGGAGGGGAGAGAAAGGGGGAACCAATCACAATGATCGACATATAACCCCCTCCTAAGGGGATGAACAACAGAAAACTGGATGAAGAAAGACAGTGGTCAGTGTAAGACATGAAAAAAAGAATAATTTATAAGTTATCAAGGGTTCATGGGGGAGTGGGGGATGGTCTGATATCAAGAGCTCAAGTAGAAAGAAAGTGTTTTGAAAATGATGATGGCAAAGTATGTACAAATGTGCTTGACACAATGGATATATGTATGGATGGTAATAAGAGCTGTAAGAGCCCCCAATAAAATGACTAAAAACAAAAATAATTCTACCTTTAAGCACTCAAATGCACGAAATCTCATTAGTAGTTTTCTTGTATTTTGGCCAACCAATGGAAGGAAGTTATTTATTGGAATTTTGTTTGAGTTTGAAAATATGTTTCCGTTGGACAGGGCAAGATATGACAAAATACCAATTTATAAACTATCAAGGGCTCATGTGGGAGGGGGGAGCGGGGAGGGAGGGGAAAAATGAGGACCTAATGTCGGGGGTTTAAATGGAGAGAAAATGTTTTGAGAAATGATGTACAAATACGCTTTACACAATTGATGTGTGTATGGATTGGGATAACAGTTGTATGAGCCCCTAATAAAATGTTTAAAAAAGAAAAAAAAAAAAGAAAATATGTTTCAATCGATTTTGCATTCTTCTCTTTCTCTATGCATTGGTCAAGTTTTAAAAAACAATTGAAAATCCAATTAAACAAAGGTTTAAAGTTAGGAGTTTTATTTTTCTTATTATACAGGTAGTTAAATGTAGATATTTGTCTACACTGGTAAAAGTTCATCTACTTACTAATGCCAAAGACCTAGGCTTTTTCTGTTTTTATACTCTAACACCAGATTGTGTTAGATTTTTATCCTCATGTTTATGGTCTCTAAAGCTTCTGAAGCTTTAGAGTCTGCATCTACAGTCAATGTAGGAAAAATGGAGGGAAGGGACGAACACTTGAAACATCATCAGTAGATTTTACGTTTCATTGGCTAGAACTGGGTCAGATGATTCCCCTGAGCTGCACGTGATATTGGGGAAGGAAAGAAACATAAAGAAATTGACTTAGCAAGCATGCTTCATCATCTGGGTCTGGGTATAAAAATCAGGCTTCTGTTAGCAAGGAAAAGAACCCCCAATAAAAATATTTTAAAAAACAAACAAAACAGAAGTCATGCTTTCTACTTTCCTTTAGTAAACAGGTGAAATACAAACCTAGTAATATTTTATAAATATAAAACCATAATAAATTATCAATATTAATATTCCCTTGCCCTTTTCTATCCATTACATAATTAATTTTAGTGATTATCAAGTCTAACTTCTAGAGAGATCCATGAAAAATGAAAATCTTAGTTCACTATTAATAGACTATTCTAATATGGGATTCTCCTCTCTCTCTCTCTGGCCTCAGACTCAGAGGTTCTCGCTGAGCATGTACTCACTCTTGAACCATTTTGATAGGTCACTGTTAAGTACAGCACACTTCAATTAAGGGAAAGGCTGTAACCCCTTCAGATACAAAATTCTTGACTAAAGATAGAGATCCAGATTTTCTAAGAGCTACACATTTCTTTATATGAATCCGATAGAGACAGACTCTTCTTTTTTATGTAACATTTTCCTCCTCAGTAGCACAAGGCAGTGAATTGCTTAGCATGGCTCTTCTAGCCATGAATTTTGTTACTGCCACCAAATGATTTTCTTTTTTTTTTTTCTTGATAGGTCTGCGTAAGAAGTTGGGGGAAGATACTAATTAGATTACACAATTAAACTGTGATTGAAGACTACAGGGTTAATTATCATATGATTGCCATTCTGGTGGGGAGGGGGAGTGGAAAGAGGGTTTCACTACTTGTAAGGGTGAAGAGCCAGGAGTGCACCCTTCACGCAGGAGACCACAGTGACACAAGAAGAGAGGCAGAGCAGCAGCAGCAGTGGCAGGACCAGGATCCAGAATGAGAGAGAGTGGTGGGATGCCTAGACCACAAAGCAAGGAAAGATGAGGATTTGAGGGAAGGAGGCTGATTTTTGAGGTGGGGTGCCTCTGGACACTTAACTGGGGAAGCTAGTTTTGTCCATTTGCCTAGCTGGAGCTGAATGTCTTTGGGTTGAGGTTTATAGCAGATTGGTATGCCCTTTGTCTTCTTATTGGAAACTCTAAAAATCCTTGTAACATTGTACAAGCAAGGCAGAAACCAGGCCAAGAGGCTGGGGCCCAGAGAGAGGCCTGCCTGTGGGCTCACTGAACAACTGTATCCTGAGCATTTCTCCCCTGAAATGTAACCTGTTAACTTCCCCCAATGAACAGGAGAATCATGAGCCTTGTCTGTGAGTTCTGTGTTGACTATTGCAATGAATTATAGAGACCAAATGTGGTAATTAGATACTCTGTTAACTTGACACTGCTGGCTAGGGATGGATGGAGCGTAACATGTCAATCAAATGGTAACTTGATGACACCCCTTGAGAGGTATGGCCTTTTTTTTAGAGTAAGATAGAACAGAGGCAATTCCTCTCTGCCACTTTTCCTGCTTCTTCGCTGGCACTTCAATGGGACCCTGTGTCTGCCTCCAGGGGGAGGCTGCCTTGTTTCCACTAATCTTGGATACATGTGACTTCACTATCTGCTTCCCACTTCACCTTTCAATGGTACCATCCTGGGTGAGTATCAGCTATGTGAGTCTGAAGAGGGTCCCAGCTAGCATTGGACCTATGAACTTGAGTTGAATTGGCCTGGGGTACCTTCTTGATGCAAAATAGCTTCTTAAATTAAAGTGCTTTCTTGTACATATATGAGTGTCGCTAGTTTGTTTCCTTGGACAACCTGGCCTAACACACCAGATGAAAAGTAGACAGTGTTGTGGGAAACAGAGCAAGTCGACCACTATTCTCTTGTTGTAATCTTGTAACAAAGTGTCCCAACCATTATCAGACATACCAACTGCCTCTTTGATCAGGTTTCAAATTCTTGGAGTTCCAAAAACTGATAAGAAAATCAGAGTCTATTTCAGCTTTTCAAACGCATCTTGACACTTCAAGTGACAGATATCTTTATCATGATTTTCTCTTCTGAGGAAAATCAAAGAGCAGACTATCTCGAGAGTCCAAGTGAAAGATAAACCTCATTCTATCTCGAGAGTCCAAGTGAAAGATAAACCTCATTCTGTATTAAATTCCTGTCCCCAAAAATGCTGACTTAACTTTCTTGCTTGCTTGAATGTAAGAATTTTATGCTTTTTGAAATTTCCACTCAATTAGGAAAAGCATCTCTATTATATTTTCTCCAAATTTAATCCTGTATATTTGACCTCTGAAAACTAAAATATGAATTTTCTAAAGTTAAGTATAAGGCCAATTTTTTAACATCCAAGAAATATATATGTCATATATCTATTTTCTTTACCATGCACTGTGTATTATTGTTGCTATTAAGTGCCCTCAAGTCACTTCCAAATCATAGTGACCCCAAGTGACACAGTAGAACTGTCGCATAGGATTTTCTTTACAGGAATAGATTGCCAGGTCTTTCTCCTGCAGAGGCACAAGGTGGGTTCGAACAACTAACCGTGGGGTTAGCGGCTGAGTGCTTTATTAATGGCATCACCGGTACTCCTGATGCATTATGTACCGATGTTATAAAAAGAACAGGAGCCACACTAGTGAGTAAAACAATGGACTTAGCCCTCACAGAGCCTACAATAGCATGAAAAAGACAGATATTGTCAGTCAAAAAAAGATTTCCCAGAGAAATTTACAATTATGCTGAGGCCTTGCCTTGCTAAATGGAAGCAAGGCCAGCCACTGGGACAAAGAAACAAGCCCAACTTTCTCAGCAACTTAACGCACTAGGGATGTATTTCTTGTTCATGTTATAGTTGAATAAAGGTCCCGGGCACCTTTCAGCTCAGGGCTGTGCCCTCCTCGAAGCCTTCTTAGTCCTCCACAAGTAGATGGTGGATGGAGAGGGAGAATAAGATCAGCTTTGGACACTTTTTTGTTTATGGTCAAGCCTGAAAGTCGCACATCACTTCCACTCACATGTTGTTGAGTCACACGATCACATCTAATTGCAAGGAAGGCTGGAAAATGTAGTGCAGCCATCGGTCCAGAAGGAAACATGGGTACTAAGTGAGATCGTTAAAGCAATGCCTGCTCAAGCCTACCAGGTGAATAGAAACGAGCTGTGGGAGTCTGAAGGGGAGGAGAATGGGAGAGAGGTGATAAGGAGCCTGATAGGCAGACAGCATAAGGACGTGAGGGAGCATGGTGAACTGGAGCTGAAAGCTGTTTGGCGGGACTGAGACGGAGAATTCACATAGAGTCTAAAAATCGAATCAGTGAGGGAAGTGATGACCAACTCATCAAATGGGCAGGAAAGAGAAAGGCCAATCATGAAGCAGTCTGAATAGTTCAAAAGAGATGGTGCCTTGAGCCAGGGTAAAGTCACAGGAAGGCCTGGGAGTGGAGAGTGGATTGATCTGAGGGATATTTAGGGTACAGGTTTGTGGTTTCTGGTTAGCTGTGGATTGTAGGAGGGCCAACCGACCTATAATATTTCCGGTGTTCTTCTGTATTTTAGCTAGGCAACGTTACTTCTCAACTAGATAACTAGGGCAAACATTCCTACTTCTTATAAAAGCCCATTTATCAATCTATGGCGTGAAGTTGCTGTTTTAGCTGCCATCAAGTCACCCCCCAACTCATGGGCGCCTCATGTACAACAGAGCAAAATGTTACATGGCCCTGCACCCTCCCCATGACTGGTTGGGAAGTGAACCCTTATGAGCCATAGGGTGTTTTGTTGGCCAATGTTTAGAAGTAGATCACCATTCCTTCCTTCCTGGCCTGTCTTCATCAGCAGCTCTGCTGAAACTTGCTCAGCATACAGCAACCCAGAAGGCTCTACCAACAGATGAGGAGCGATGCCACATGAGGTCTATTGGGCAGGAATTAAGCCAGGTCTCCCTCATGAATCTAAAAATTTGACCACTGCACCCCATTTCCCCTGGAATGAGATTAGAGTTTTCTTAATGCAAGTACAAAGAACAAGCCATCACACCAATGTGTTCCATTGGAATTCGAATGCAGTTTGGAATTTGGATGCCTCGTCCATGGCCATTTTCCAGAAATCATTATATAAATCAATAGCTGCAATGTATTCAGAAGTTTCCAGCAGACTTAAAGAGCATTGGCTGCATCTGATATTTCATTTTTCACAGACTTCTAAAAAGTACAGAATCATACAAATCCAAATAACCTTCTTTGCTCTGTGACAAGCCATGTTATATCTTTGTTCAAAATGATTTAATTTTTGTCATTGGCTAAAGAATATGGGGGCATCTTAGACCAAGAGCAAGAGGCGCCAATGGCCTTGCTGTGCAAAGGCCTTCCGGCATATTTCAGGACACATTTGTGTGGCAGAATCCCAGGCTACGTTCTGGGCCCCACCATCTGAAGACATTCTGTTTTTGTAATATCAAATCACAAGGATGCAGCTTGCCAAGACTCACGCTGCTGTGCACCTGGCCAGGCCTGACCACTTTACCAATTGAGAATAGTGGACAGGAAGACCTAACTGACATTGTGGAAATTAGGCCATGCTCACAGGCTCATTTATCATTAGAAATAATTGTCTGCTAAATTTTGAGGCCCTGTGGTTTTCTGATCAGTGATCTTGAGGGACATCATATTGTTCCTGGCTTTCCCCCAACATACCCATTGCCTCCTTAACTTCCTCATAAACCCACTTCCTGTACCCACTGACCTTTAACCTATCTGCAAGTAGCATTTGGCGCCTCCCCAGGCTGGAGGCTTGTGTTTCTGCCTGGTGTTCCACCACCATCCTACCCTGGAGCTTCCCCTACCCTCAGGAGAGCTGCTACCCCACAGCCGCTGTGCTCTACCTCAGGTCCCCACGGTTGCTCCCTGCAACTGGAATGATCCATGGACCCATCTGTTCCTCCAGCTGTAATGCCACTTGTTTTTCCATTCCTGTCAAGAGTGGTCATAGCACTAGCTCCATGTATTTCTCATGTTGAGTTTGGAATTGAAGAAATCTACAGTCACAGGAATTGGCTAATTATAATTACCCCTATTTATTAGTAGGTCTTTTACTTACAAGTATGTGCTTTGGTTTTTAGAATTCAAAATACATTTTAACTCTCAAAATATAATTTAAATTGATTTTATCTGAATTGACAAACATCTGAAGAAATGGCACTATTTGATTCAGATGCCATAATGGTGATTTTAGAATCTTCCAGAACTTGCAGCTCTTGGGTTAAATGCAGAAAGTTCTATCTTAGCTGATTTGTTCTTGTCCGCCCCCCACCACTCTGAAAACATTCATATCCTCAATTACTATTGCTATTTATTAAAGCATGTTCTTTAAACTCATTGAGAACTACCATTCATCCTATCAATGTTTACTGTTTTAATGTCACTCTTGCATCCTTTTTGTAGCTTTCTTATTCTTTTTGTCACGATGACAGCGTGACGCAGAGCTAGAGTCTTTGGGGACCACATCTTTGAGGTGGAGTTTTTTGAAGACCAAGGAATACATGCTTGCGATCGTTCAAACTGCTCTTAAGTTGCTTATATTATTATTCAACAGAGCAAGTAGCTTTCTGTTCCTGTCTGGACAGCAGATATTTCACAATGAATTCAATCTACTGGGTGTTGTCCTCTCTTATTTCGGGGTCTCTAAAAAAAAATCCACTGGGTATGTTTTTGACAGTTCTACAATTCCTTATTCCTGGAGACTTAATCGTTCATCAATAAGAATTATGTCATAATGTCTCACTGAGTCATTCTTACAAGATTGTGTTATTTGCTTATTTATATTCTGACTCCAAAATGAGCCTTACTTAAAAATAATGTGTGCTAGGAAAATAAAGTGGTGGTCTTGGGAATTTAAAATACCATACTAATCAAATGAAAACCAAGTTCACTGCCATCAAGCTTATTCCGATTCATAGTGACTCTAATAATAGCTGCCACTATGGAACACCGAACACGTGCAATGTTAGATGTTAGCACTAATCTTCACAGTAAGAGCTATGTCGTATGTACATTTTGTAGTTATGGCAGGGGTTACTGAAGCTCAGAAAGGTTAGTGATTTATTGATGGTCACATGACTAGAAAGTGGAAGAAACAGAATTTGTAATCAAGTTTGGCCCCAGTGTTCATGAAAACGCTAATCCACCACACTCTAATGCATGCTCATTCTAAGGTTCAGAGTGGAAGCAGAATAGATCCATTGGGGTATGCATAAAACAAGGGAAATAAAAGAGCTTTCAGGATCGGCTTAAGGCTTGGCTCTAAATATGAAGGCATATCCCGGAGTTTCTGGCTCTAGAGTGTGTTCATTTTCTGTTACTGCAGTTACTGATTATGACAAGTAAGTCTGACAAGGGTCTCACTGGACTAAACTCAAGATGTCAGCAGATCTGTGTTCTTTTCTAGGGATTCTAGGGAGAAACCATTTTCTGGTCTTTTTCAGCTTTAGAGGTTAGCCATATTCATTGACTTGTGGCTTCATTCCTTAATCTTCAAAGCCTGTAATATAGCATCTCTTTGACTCAACTTCCATCATCACCCCTCTATTCTCCTCTTTCCTTATATCTCTCTTACATTTTTAAAAACTCTGTGATTACATTGGATTTACCAGTATAATCCAGCTAATCTCCACATTTTAAGGTCAACTGGTTCCCATTGCCTGGAGTTAATTCTGACTCTTAGTGGCAGAATAACAGCGTTCCTTTGAGTTTCTGAGCCTGTAAATATTTATGGAAACAGAATGCTTCATCTTTCTCTCTGGGAAGGGCTGGGGGCTGACTTTGTGGTTAGCAGCCCAATGTTTAGCCAACGGTGCCACCAGAGATCTTTGGTCAATTCGTTAGCAAACTTTACATTTGCAACCTTAATTCTCTTTTGCCTTGTGTATTTATTTCTTGGACTGCTGTAACAAAGTACTATAAACTCTCTGTCTTAAAATCACATACTTGAGGGTAGTAGTGTAAAATCAAGGTGTTAAACATATTGAAGCTCTGAGTGAGCATTTGTTCCATGCCTCTCTACTAGCTTCTAGGTAACAGCCAACAATCTTTAGTGTTCCTTTGCTTGTGGCTGTATCACTCAATTTCTTTCTCTCTCCCTACATGGAGTTATCCCTGTGTGTTTATCTCTGTGTGTCTCATATTCCCCTACTATAAGGATATTAGACTACTAGATTAGGTTAGGACCCACCCCACACCTGTAGGACCTCATGCTCACTAATCACATCTTCAAAGACCATTCCTTAAGTAAGCTCATATGTCTAAGTCCTGGAGGTTAGGACTTGCACATCTCTTTGAGAGGAAGATACAAATCAACCCATAGCGTCAGGTAACAACATATTCACAAATTCTAGAGATTAATATTTGGACATCTTTGGGAGGTCATTATTCTATCTAACCCATAAAGCTAGGCAGACCGGGCATAAATCTCAAGGTAACTATAAAACTTATAAAACTAGGTGATTAGAGTCCTAAAGAGAGGGAGGAAGATCATGAGTACAGTCAGGTGAGGTTCTAATCAAATCAAAGATGTCTATCAAAGAATTGGTGAAATATGCAATCATGCTTGTCACTGGCAGAAATCAAGCAGGACAGCATTTGGAAATTAGGACAAAGCTTGTGAAATTTCAGAGAGGAACATGAGATTTGGGTAAATTGGCAGGAAGTTCTGTTAGTATCATTCCAAAAACCAAACCCAATGCCATCAAGCCAATTCAGACTCATGGAAACTCTGCAGGACAAAATGGAACTTCCTCTGTGGGTTTCAGAGGCTGTAGCTCTTTATGGGAATAAAAAGCCTCCTCTTTCTCCCAAGAAGTAGTTGGTGGTTTCGAACTGCTGGCCTTGTGGGTAGCAATCCAACACAACCCACTATAGGAAATGAGCCTAATCAGGTTATTTGGAACACCAGAGTTAAAGAGTGGCCAGGACCAAATCTGACTCACTCAAATCAATGAGTTGAGTAAAGATTTATTCCAACACTATAGGAGGAAGCAGAGCCTTCTAGTGAATCTGGGAAGCAGCAGTCTTCCAAGTTAGAGGAACCCAGGGACAGGAAGCTAGTCAGGTGCACTATCAGTGAGTAACATAGACCTGTGATAAAGGCATTCTTCTTACAAGTGCTTGGTCAATTTGTTTATTGATTCCCTGTGGTTACTGTTCCTAGGAATAAATGTTGCTGAAAGGTTTCTGTGTATTCAATTGTTTGGGATGTTTGGTTACTTGGGAAAGCTAATTAGGTACTGCCCTCTGTTCACTTTGCAGACGTGGCAACAGGAAAATATTTGGCAAAACAATAGTGGGGAAAGCACCTTGCCTTTCTTTTCAGTGAGGTCTTCGCTCTCATATCCATGAAGAAGTTCTTTAAAAAAACAAATTGCAATGCCCTTCTTATGCATAAAAATATGCCTGATCATCCTGGTAGCATTAGAATTATGCATCTTAGGGAGGGGGGAGCAAGGAGGGAGGGGAAAAAATGAAGAGCTGATATCAAGGGCTCAAGTAGAAAGAAAACGTTTTGAGAATGATGATGGCAACAAGTGTACAAATGTGCTTGACACAATGAATGTATGTATGGATTGTGATAAGAATTGTTCGAGCCCCCAATAAAATGATTTTTTTAAAAAGAATTAGGCATCTTATTGCATAGTATTTGTGAATCTTTTTTTTTCTCTTAGATTTGCATTCCTTCTTAAATAACACCTGGAAGAAATTGGTTTCACCATTCTGCTGTAGGGGAAACAAAGAATAATATAAACGATTTGCTAGTTTGCATGCAAATGCTAACCTACAGCATGCCACCATATGAAGGGCTCCCTGCAGGACTACACAAAAATAAACTTCTGTTCCTAAAGGCTTGATTTCACTGCCAAGGTCAAGCATGTGGTTATGTAATAGACCAGATGGGTTAAAATTCAATGAGAAGAAATATAGGCTATGAAAATATGGTAGTGTTAAAATGGAGTCTAGTATTTTTATTCACATATATTTGAACTTTAGCTATTGATGTTCCACCACTCATCTGACATTTTGTCATACTGGGGTATCCTGCATGTTGTGATACTGGAAGTTATACTACCAACTAATGGTTGGGTCACCCATGGTAGACAGGATTAGTGGAGGTTCCAGACTAAGACAAACTATAAAGAACCTGGAAATCTGTTTCTAAAAATATTTTCCAGTGAAAACTTATGCATAGTAGTAGAATATTATCTCATATAGTGCCAAAATATGAGCCCTTCAGCTTGGAAAGTCCGCAAAATGTGACAGAAGAGCTGCTTCCTGAAAGGAGAATCAACCTTAGTGACTGAAATTGAGTAAAAATGCCAGGCTCTTCATTTGCTTATGTGGAACAACAAAAAAGGAGAAGAATCCATTGCAAACATCCATTAATAGTTGCTACATGAATTTAAGAAGTTATCTAGAAATTATTCAGAGAAGCTAGGTTACATTAAGGAGAATGCAGCATCATGATTGGAGGAAGGCTTATTAACAATCATAGATATGCAGACGATGCAACCTTGCTTGCTGAAAGTGAGCAGGACTTGAAGCACTTGTTGATGAAAATCAAAGATTGCAGTCTTCAGTATGGGTGAAAACTCAATGTAAAGAAAACCAAAATCTTTGCAGTTAGGCCAATGAGTAAGATCATAATAATTGGAGAAGAGATTGAAGTTGTTGAGGATTTTGTGTTGCATGGATCCCCAATCAGTGCTCATGGAAGCAGCAGTCAAGAGATCAAATGATGCGTTGCATTGGGTCAATCTGCGGCACAAGATGTTTTTAAAATGTTGAAAAACAAGAAAGTTACTTTGAGAACTAAGGTAAACCTGACCCAAGCTGTGGTATTTTCAATCCCGTCATATGTATGTGAACGTTGGCTATTTAGTAAGGAAGTGTGAAGAAGAACAGATGCATTTGAATTGTGGTCCTGATGAAGAATATTGAACGTACCATGGACTGCTGTCTTGCAAGAGTACAACCAGAGTGTTCCTTAGAGGCAAAGTCTTACATACTTAAAAGAACAAACAACAAAACTTTGTTTTCCGTACTTTGGGCAGGTTTTCAGGGAACAGTTCCTGGAGAAGGACATCAGGCTTGGTAGAGCAGGATAGCCAAAAAGAGGACGGCCTTTGACAGGATGGACTGACACAGTGGCTGCAACAGCGGGCTCAGACATAAGAACACGTGTGAGGATAGGGTGTTGGGTTCCATTGTTCACAGGCTTCCTGTGAGCTGGAACTGACTTGATCGCTCAATGAGTCTGCATTGGCTTGTTGATAGTATGTTTGGTTTGGTTTGGAGATCTAGATTGCTTAATCAAGGGCACGGTAGCAGCGAGCAATTACTAAGCCCAAATGACGGCCGAACATGATGGTGGGAAAAGAGGAAAGTAACAGGAAAAAGAGGAAAGAACCAGGAGGCAAAGGACTCTTAAAGAGGTCTAAATACAGGTATGTAAATAAATAAATAAATAAATAAAATAATATGATATATAATTATATATATAACTATAATAACTATGTACTATAGATATATATGTTAAGAATTTACGAATTAAGATTGCAGATGGACATTGGGCCTCAACTCAAGTACTCGCTCAACACAAGAACACTTTGTTCTAATAATCCGGCATTCTGTGATGCTCACCTTCCCGACACGATTACTCAAGACAAAATGGTGCATAAGCAAATGTGGTGAAGAAAGCTGATGGTACTGGCTATCTAAAGATACAGTGTCTGGGGTCTTAAAGGCTTGAAGATAAACAAGCAGCCATCTAGCTGAGAAGCAACAGAGCTCACATGGAAGAAGCACACCAGCCTGTGTGATCATGAGCTATCCATGGGATCAGGTATCAGATATATAACACCCAGAACACAATCATACCCAATGTGAATGGGGGAGTGGGTGTGTGGAGTGGAGACCCAAAGACCATCTGTAGACAATTGGACATCCCCTCACAGAGGGATCACAGGGAAGAGATGAGTCAGTCAAGGTGCAGTATAACACCGATGAAACACACAACTTTCTTCTTGTTCTTTGGTGCTTCCTTCCCCGTACTATCATGACCTCAATTCTGGCTTACAAATCAGATTAGACCAGAACATGCACACTGATACAGATAAGAGCCCACAACACAGGGAATCCAGGATAGATAAACCCCTCAGGGCCAACAATGAGAGTAGAGATACCAGGAGGATTAGGGGAGAATGGGGGGAGAAAGGGGGAATCGATCACAGGGGTCAATCTACAACCCCCTCCCAGGGGGATGAATGAAAACAATACCCTCCACAAGAATGATGGAAAAGTGGGTGAGGGGAAATGGAGGATGATGTAAGATATGTAAATAATAATCTATAACTTATCAAAGGTTCATGAGGGAGGGTGGGAGAGGGAAGGGGAAGAAATGGGTAGCTGATATCAGGGGCTCAAGTGGGAAGAGAATGCTTTGAAAATGATGATGGTGACATACGTGCAAATGTGCTTCACATACTTGATCAATTTATGGATTGTGATAAGAGATGTAAGAGCCCCCAATAAAAGTAAGGAAGAAAAAAAAAGAAAAGAAATGTCTAGAAAAGAATGATGGCAACATATGTACAAATAGCCATGATGCAAGTGATGTATGGACTGTAGTAAGAATTGTAAGAGCCCCCAATAAAATGATCTTTTAACTTAAAAAAATGCATGCCATACATTTTGGTATCCCATGCCTCCCGGTCTATGGTAGACATTGGGAATGGGTTACCTCATTTGTTTTCTATACAGAACCCAGATTCAAATTCTTAACACCGTGTTCTTTCTATATCCACCCAAAATCCCACTGCCCTTTAATAAATTCTGACTCATTGCAACTCTATAGGACAGAGTAGAACTGCCCTCCTATAGAATTCCAAGGCTCTAAATTTTTATAAAAGCAGGATGCCACATTTTTCTCCAGTGGAGCAGCTGGTGGGTTTGAACTACCAACCCTTCAGTTCTTAAGGAAAAGGCTTTAAACACTGTGTCACTGAACTCTCTTGTTCTAGTCCATAGGTGGGCAGACTGTGGCTTTCAAGCCCTACAGGGTTCTTTGGTACATACAGCTGGCTCTGACGTAAAATTGAAAATGAAAATAAAACTATTACAGTTTCATTTATACAGATTTTAAGGGACATTCATAAGAATATATTTATGGCTGTCAAATAAGTTTTTAATTATTGTGAGGGACAGGATTGTTTCTTCCATTTCAAAAGTTTGCCAACCCATAGTCTATACCCACTGTTCTTGAATTTGATGTCAAATTTAAAACCATGTGCTTGAACTATGGAATGGTATGATGTCTGGATTAGCTCCTAATAAAATGGTTTGGGAGGTGGGGAATACACCTGAATCACCTGACTTGTTGAAATAGAACTTACTTGCAGAATCTTGGATGTGGTTGGTCTAGGATGAGGGCAGAGAATTTGTATGTTGACCAAATTACCAGATGATTCTGAAACCACGTTCTGAGAGTATCTCTACCAGGCAAGTACTGCCACAACCAAGTGCAGGGGTCTCAGTGATATTCCCTGCTAGGACATTTTATATCCATGGATCTTTTAAAAATAAGTAATAGCCATCCAGAACAGCTGAGAATCATTAGCAGTGCAGATGGCAGGTGTGCTATAAAAGCTCTTCTCGCGTTAATTCAGAGATCTTCCTGTTTTTCTCTCTAAAATGCTTTTCTCTCTAAAATGCTCTCCCATATCTTCTATTGCAAATCATTTGTTTTGGATTTAGTTTTGGCTTTTTAAAAATCGTGTCCTTGAACTTAATGTTTTGAACTCCCAAGTTCGTTTCCAGTCCCACCTTCGACCAGAGAAAAGCAAATAAAGGGGCTTTTGCTCATCTTAGAAGTTACTGTGAACAGGAACCACAATGCTTTCTAATAGGAAAAAGGCAAAGAAACCAGTATAAACAGAATCCACATGTGTTAGTCTGGATTGACTAGAGAAACAAATGCATAGACACTTATGTGTGTGTAAGAAAGAGCTTTATATCAAAGAGCGATTGTATATTGAGAACCATCCCAGCCCAGTCCAGATCAAGACCTTCAGTCTGATATTAACCCAGATGTCTGATACTAGTCCATAAATTCCTCTTTAGACTCATGCAGCCATACAATCGTGCCTAATGCAGGAAGATTACAGGCCAGCAGGTGGAAAGTCTTGTAGATCCAGTGGTGGTGGAAGCATCTCAGTGCTGGTGTGGGTCTCCACATGGCTTCTCCAGCTCCAGAGCTCTGGCTCCATCAGTGTGTCTCCACGTGGCTTGTCAACAGGAATGTGAAGCTGAGAGTGTGTCCCACCTCCAGGGAGGAAAACAGGAGATCCCAGAAACCTCAGGAGAAGGCCATGCCCACAATGAGCCCTCATTGGCTATGACCTGATTGACAGGCTAGACCCCACCCCTTTGCTCAAGTTGACAGGAAATTATATAACTGCCACACACATCAACCAAGAAACTTACTTTGTTTTGTTCTTTTCAAGCATTCGGTGCAGAAAAAAATTAAATGGTTAAGGCTCAGAAAACCAAATATGTCACTCCTGGGAATGTGAATGGAATTAAGAGGGAATAGTACATTGAGAAGGCAATACTAAGGAAGTTATTGATGCCTTTGCTCTGATAACCTGCAAATAGATAGCTGAGGATGTTTAACTCTGCTCTCAAGTACAGATGTGCCTGGAGGTGTACCCACCCACAGATACATGTGCACGAAGACCAAATTTTTAAAATATCTATACTCAACATATGGCTACACATGCAGCGAGACTAATACCTGTAAGTACCTACTTTGTGCCAGACCATTAAGGCAGGCACGATTAGAATGGAAACTGAATGTAAAAAGGCAACTCCTTTTAAACTGACATAAACTTAGACCAAATACAACCTAATGATCACCCAGCAGTTATTATTTGGCATCAGAGAGTTGTCAAATGTCATGCCAAGGCTATGCAGAGATGACTCACCAACATTCTTCTTCTTTTAAAAAAAAACCATTTTATTGGCGCCTTGTACAACTCATCAGAATCCATCCATCCATCCATTATGTCGAGCACATACTCAACAACATTCAACAAAGATTGATTAAATACCAATTTGGGAAGTATCCGTGAACTAGACAACAATTCTTGCCCTTGCAAAGTTTACATTCTAGCTGAGAGAAGCAGATGTTAAGCGAGAAATGTAATTGGAAGACAAACAAACAAGCAAGCACATTATAAGGTATTTTAGGAGATGCTTGGTGGGCTGAAGTGAAGAAAATAAAGGGAGCCGGGGAGGGATACCAGGGGTTCCAGGGACTAGGAATGGGTTGCCATTTTGCAAGAGTCAAAGGTAGGTCTCATTGAGAACCTGACATTTGAGCTGGTGCTTGAAGGAGGAGCTCCAACACAGGGAACTTCCTCAGGTCTCCGGCACCCTTTCCACCATTTGTGCATGGTGCTTGTCGGAATTGACTGAGGACATCAATGAACACAGAATGTGTGTTGCTTCATCACGGGTCTTTGAACAGGGGAGTTTACTTCAGTGCTTCCAAGCTCCAGTTAGAATGAGCTCTGTCTCCATCAAAAGAAAGCATTTATTTCTTTTCCAACCCGACCTTTCGATTTTCAAATGTCTACTTCTTCAAGTGGATGACAGTTTCTGGTTTGATGCATTATATGTTTTATGTAAGTCCATGAGATTGAGCATGTGACAACTCTCATTTTATGAATGAAAAACTGAAAGTGAGGGAAAGAAGTAGTAAAAATCATCCAGCCAGTAAGTGCTGTACTCAGGACTCAAGCCTGTCTGACTGCAGAATCATTTTAGCTTCTATTCTGTAACAAAAGTTAGTATGGAATCTCATGCATGTATTACCCCATAGAAATGTTAAAATGTGAAGATCATTTCATTTGATGTGGGGTTTTCTTAAGCCATTGCTTCGGCCATATTGGGCAACTCACATTCACAAATAATTTGGTAGCCATTCCCATAATACTTCTGATGTCCCCGGTGTTATGGATTTCCAAGTTTCACCAGCAGCAGGATCCTCTATGACACACAAGCTTGCAATAGAAGAGTGTGTCCGTCATGAAAATCAGCAGGAAAAGTCAAAAGAGTTGCATGAAGAGAGTCTGATAAAAGGGTTATTCACATGGGTCTGAGTTGAGTAAAGAGAAACCAGGAAGGGAAAGGGAAAGTCCCTTACGTCATTGTCACCCCTAGCCCTGATGTGGTAAGGGACAGGGCAGAGTGGTCATCAGAACCTGGGGAGAACTGTAGCTCTATGAGAAGACCAGGAGGTAGATGCTGTAGACTTTGGCAGAGGAATGTCGCCCTTGCCAAACCATGGCCTGGAAGAGAGTCTGCTTCTCCGTCTCTACTGCTCCTCCTGTGGGGTGAAACCAATAGAAAGCTAGAGGACAAGGAAGTCCAAGTGATGGATCCCACAAGAGTCAGCATGCTGGAGGCACAGAGC
The DNA here is from genome assembly GCF_000313985.2 of Echinops telfairi. Taxonomy (NCBI): domain Eukaryota; kingdom Metazoa; phylum Chordata; class Mammalia; order Afrosoricida; family Tenrecidae; genus Echinops; species Echinops telfairi. Next base: position 17,234,272 of record NW_022107407.1, on the reverse strand, counting down.
AGGGTGGAGAAGGGCAGAGCATGGATTTGAACATGTAAGCAGAAAATCCCCGGCACAAAACCACACATACGAAACTCAAAAGACACACACGGTGTCTTACACTAGTGAGAAGAGGGCACGGGACTTTCGAGTTCTCTTCCCGCTGGACTCCGTATGACCACAGCCATCTCTGGGGCCCCTTTGTGGAATCCCAGTACCAGCCAGACTTGATGTTATAAATATCTCAGTCACAATCAACATCTCTAGGTGCTTTGCAAACCACATTTTGGATAAAAATACAATTGGCATTCACATAAAATACCCCCATAATTACCCATAGGCAATGTGAGAGACACCAGACCATGGAGATTCAGAGTCTTAGGCTCGAGAATGGATAGTCTAACTACACGTGGGAGAACGACAAGGACTCCTGGCCTGGGAAACTGACGGTTGAATGAAATGTCTGTGGGGCAGGAAGAGCTGCCAAGGGCCCCTTGTCTCCCAGGACTGGCTGTGAGGCGTTTTTTTTTTTTTTTTAAAGCAGTCTCATCTGTTATTAGGTAAGACTCTCCTCCTAAAGGGACTCCCAATTAAATGTCATTTATCCATAGAATTTGAGAGAGGAATTTCTATCCAAATGCATTGAAGTGTGTAGTTATTCCCAATGATAAATAGGGAAATGACTAAGAGGGGGCATAGAGAGAAGGGGGTACAGAAAGATGGTATTTGGGAAGAAGGTTAGGTAGTCCAGAGAACTGACTCCTTAGAAAAGTGACCATAGAGTGCCCATCAGCTAACAAGATACAAAGCGTACTGCTATTCCTGGCAGCTGAGACGCAATAGGCACCAAATGTGCTCTGACGTCTGACTCATAGCCTGGCCTCCTCCACAGGGGCTGCTGCGGTCCGTCAGTCATTGGGCAGAGCTGCTGAGCACACCCTGTGCTGCTATGCAGTGGAGTCTGACTAGGGAAGCCAAAAGTAGGATGGGGACAGGCGGGGATGGAGAGATGCCAGCACACAGGAGCCAGACAACTAGATACGCTGTCACTGGAGCTGCTACTTAAATCTCTCAGTTCACTGGAGAGAGGGTTGCTGGAGGCTTTTTGTTTGGCTTGGTTTGGAGGGGAAAGGGTCTCAGTAACTAGAGTGGCCTTCAGGGAGGAACAAAAGCAAGCTGAGCAGAGGAGAAGTGGAGCGACTGCTCTTTGCTTTCTGAGTTCTCCAAATCTCTCATTACATGTTGGTGCAGCTGCCCAAGGGGAGAGAGAGCACAGGTCCTGCTGGGACAGGTGCTGGTGGAGGAGGAGGAAGTGGGATGCGATGCAGCCTCTCCTTATCCTAGCCCTGCTTCACGTCTCTCGTCCCTGCCCCCTTTCTGCCCATCTGTCCTCTAGGCTGGCGAACTTTATGTTAATAACATAAAGCATGTGTCATACACAGGCAAGATAGAATGCAAATCATTTTACATATATTATCACATTTAATCCCCAAAGCAACGTCACGAAGTAGGTACTATTATTACACTATGTTTCTACCTATAAGGAAATAAGGACACGGAGGGGGCAAGAAACTCAAGCAACACACAAGAGACTGGCATTTGAGCCCTCATAACCTGACTACAGCTAACACCTGTGCACTAACCACTCAAGCATCCCATTTCTGTGGTTATTGGTGGGATGAAGTTTGGGGTGCTATGGAGTTGATTCCAACCCTTAGCAGCCTGATGTGGAAAAGCAGAACTGCCCCCCCCACCCCTTCCACGGGGTTTCCTTGGCTGTCCTCTTTATGGATCACCAGCTCCTCCTCCTGCAAAACTACTGCTGGGTGGGCACCCACCTCTGACCGTGTACACATCGTATTGCTTTGCTTCCTGTGTCCTCCGAGCCAGCCTGGCCTCCTGAACTGATCATTTTGCACTAAAATCTCTGATTTCGAACTATTTTCTCAAAGGGAGGCCCTGAGCCCTGTTCTGGCTTCTGTGTCCTCTTAAGAGGAGCCAAGCCCAGGGGCATCCTGTGGAGTAGGATGTTCCGGGTCCATCTGTTCTAGAAGGAGCACCCAGGATTCCCTGCACAGGCCCACACTTCCCCAGCTTGGACTGCCCGTGTGCAGATGCTAATCGTGAGGGTAGGACCCTCACCTAGAACTGGCAATGTAAGTCCAGAAAGCCTACCCTAACTATATACACTCTCCCAGAGGCAGAGGAAGCTAGGTGATTAGCCTGAATCTATAACAAAGCCCCGATGGCAAAACTGAGTCAGAGGGAAATGAATCACCCTCCCAAATCATTTCATCAAGTACTTTCAGGGAACTCAGAATGTTTGAATGCCCCCTTATAGAAATTCAATCAGCATTCGGGAACGTTTCTGAAGTCTTCCGTAAGTGAAGTAATACATTAGTTTAGATAAGGGCTTTCCACTGGTTATTCATAACACCTAAAATAGCTTAAGAAAATGGAAGATTTAAGCATCTACTTACAGTTTCAAAAAAAAATAGGATAGTTTCCATGCTTCATTTGTATGCAATTAGTCTTAAAGGGGTACATTTTAATTTGTTTGCTTTCCATGTATATTAAGGAACTTCACGCTTCAGTTCCATACCCTTGGCCTTCATTATTTTCCTAAGCAAGACTCTCAGTCTTTCTGGTATGTTTGGCATGCATCCATAGTCATACATATGGACTTACTCATATAGAAATGGAAATATTATTTTAAGAAGATTCAAAATAAAGTTTATATGAATCATGAAAGCAGCTGTTTTGTGGCTTTTGTTTTCCTTTCTCCACTTGGCCCTTCCTTATGATACTGACTTTGTCTTCTGCTCTAAAGAATAAAAGAATATGTGGCATCACTTACATTTGGGGGTGCAGCAGAGGCTCTGCCTGGTTTTTAGTCTCAAAGGTTGATCTTGACCTTGTCATTCATTTTTTTCTTTTGTATCAGAGCATATTTGATTGGCATGGAAGAGAAATGTATTTCAAACAGCTCTAGTAACAAGAGCTGTGGGGCCGATTCTAATGGTACCTATCTCTCACAAATCAAGAGGTCTCAGAAGAACTACCCAAACCAGTGACCTCGGCAATCGTCATTCTCAGCTCTCAATCAGTTTTTAATCACCATGAGCATGAGTCAGCTACCAACGGCCTCAAGGCCCAGGGGAGAGGGTGAGGAGAGGAGGGGAGAGGCTAGCAGCTGGCTGGGAGAGAGAGGAGAGGGGTGAAGGAAGAGGGTTGAAGAAGGAGGAGGGCGGAGGGAGGAGAGAGACTGATTGTTTAGCCCACCCATAGCTTGTTGTCTTGCATTGGGTGGCCATCTCTGCTATGGAAGGTCTAAGCAGTACGAATGATCCACTGGGAAGAAGAAAAAAAAGTTCATTTCTACCCAGAGGCACCTCAGAAGAAAGGCCTGGTGACCTGCTTCTGAAAAATCAGCCATTAAAACCCAGTGGAGCACAATTCTATTCTGACACACCTGGGGCTCAGAATCCACTCGACGACCGTGGGGGTCCCTGTGGTTAAGGTGGGATACGGTGACTTGCCATCAGCAGAGTCATCAAGACGGCACTGCAACTTCCCCCTCTAAATCGTATAATGCCGTGAATGTGAGAGAGTGTTTGGGATTGAGTGCAAGTGGGGAAAAAGTGACAAATATCCATTTCTAATACACTCATTCAGGGGAATCTACAAACAAAACTCGAAACTGGATGGAATTTATGTTTAGTCAACATTTTCTAAAAATGCTCCATGCTGTTTGTCAGGGCCTTAGGTTTCCCTGGAGCATTACAGAATGTTTTTATTTTAAAATATGGCCAGAGACATAGGTCAAAATGTCTAGTCTCTTGTCTCAAAACTATATCAAGACCTAGCTAGGGCTTCTGGTCATAAAAATTAATCCGTAAGAGCACCATGGATTGTGTCCTCAGAGTTGACTGGTAATTATTATTTGGAACTAGAGACATAAAATACCATCTCTCACCTGGACAGGTAGGCTCCTCCCTGGCCTTCCTGATTTGCTGCACCATGAAAAATCTGCCCCAAAGCTACCAGAATGACCTTTGTCTAGACCAAATAACCCTCTTCAGAGTGACAAATCTGGTTTTGTCATTTCCTGCTTAAGAGATTCTTCTAGCTCACAGCGCTCTGGTGTCAAGTACAAATGCCTTCACAGGGCTCACGTCTTTGCACAATAAGCTCCAGCCACTCTTCCCAGCCTTGTCTCCAGCTACCCTCCCTCCCATGCTCAGAGTCCAAGATCCTGGCTGATAGCAAGTAGGTTGGGAGATTTCTGCACTGTATAGATTTATGTTCTTGTTTAGTCTGTGTTTTAGAACAAATTTCATAATACTTTAAAAATAGATGTGATCCCGCACTATCATTCTTTATCATTATTTACAGATAAATATTTCAATTGTGCCCGAGTGCCACAATGGTTAAGTACTCTATTGCTAACAAAAAGGTCTAGCAACCTAACTTGTTGGTTCCGATTAGTTCCAAAAATATTTGTTACTCTCCTTCTATATGTCAGTCAGTCTCTACATTCATTCTATAAATATGAGAGGTGACATCTTTGATTTTAGGACCTTCACTGTCCCGCAGCTGGGAAGGAAGACAGGTAAACAAAGAACCATAATGCAGTGTCATAGTGCATGAATAGAAATATGCATGCAGTACTCTAGAATGCAGCAAGGGTTTGTTTTACCTGTGATGGCCAGAGGAAACTGCAGGGAGGAGAGCTGATATGTGAGCTGGGAACTTGATAAGAGGGAGAAGGTAATTTCAGGCACAAAACAGCAAAAACGAAGGTCAGGAGTCAAAGCTAGCCACCTGCCAGGCTATCAGTTGACCTAGAACCACTATCCCTGCTCGCTCTCGGAGGATATACAAATAAGGGTGGTGCAGCCTCTTCTTTTGAACTTTCAAAACACCAAGTATCTAATTTTATCGCTTCTGCAGACTGAGACTGTGGACTTCAGGCTCCTGGGGCTTCTGCACACCTGCCTGTCTGAGAAAAACACCTTCAGGCTGGAGACAAATTTCCCTTCTGAAGGAGACTCCTCAAGTGATTCCAAGGGGCTTTTATGTCCCACTTTCTACAGAGAACCGAAAAGAAACCATCTCCGGAAAGGTATCCTTTCACCTATTGTCATTTCCTTTCTGAACAATGAGTCTCCACCTTCACACATTAAAATGACCTGGGTGGAATTTCAAAATCTCTATGCCCAGGTGGCAGCCCTCACTGACATGGAGTTGATGCCGCCGACTCATAGTGACCCTGAAGGACACTGGGTAGAACTGCCGCTGTGGGTTTCTGAGACTGTAACTCTTTACTGGAGTAGAAATCCTCATTGATCTCCCACAGATCAGCTGGTAGTTTTGAACTGCTCACTTCGCGGTGAGCACCCCAATGCATAACCATGACGCCAGCACGCAGCACCTCAGACCAATTGAATTAGAGTGGATGAGGGTAGCGCCCATGGAAATATTTGTTAAAGTTCCCGCAGATGATTCCAACAGGAAACCAACGTTGAAAATCATGGCTCCCGATTTATGGGGCTCTTTCTTTTAATGTGGCTGTTTAAGTCTCCTAACGCTCAAGCTTCTCAGAGGAGGGTAGTATAACTTTTTGGTCCAGAAATAGAGGGGCTAAGTGTTGATTTCACTTATCCCCACAGTAAAATTGGTCTCTCTACATGCTTGGGTTGGGATGATGCAAATGGCTAATGGGCTCAGAGACTAACCAGTAGTTTGGAGGTTTGAGGCCCCCCCAGAGGTGCCTTGAAAGTAAGGCCTGGCTCACTGCTTCTGAAAAGAAACCAGTCATTGAAAACCCTGGGGAGTATAGTTCCCCTCCCGCACGTGGGGTCTCCCAGAGTTGGAATCTATTCAAAGACAACCGATGGTTTTTGGGTCTCTCTGCTTTCTCTGGCTGTTCTTCTCTCTGGTTCTGATGTGTGTGCCTATACATTGACCTCAGGCAGAGGGTTTGCGCCAAGCTGGTTTCAGAGAAAGGCCTCCATCACTTGTCCACCTCTGATTCATTGCTTCTCTAGCAAAGAGACCTCTTTCGTTTAGATTCCCCACTTAAGGATATTCTTCAGAGCTAAGAATCTGCAGTTCTCTTTCCAGGTCCTGTCCAAGTCGCAGGGACTGACCCATGAACCGAAAGCAGGAGCAATACAGGTTTTTCCATGGCCCACTCCTCCCAGGGTGCTTTTGAGGGAGGTGGGAATAGAGCGCTCCTGGCCCAGAAGGGAGGGGTAGGACTTCAGGTGGAGAGCATGGATGGTAGAGCCTCATCCTGTGACAAGAGAGGCCTGCGCTCTCCCCCTCCCAGTCAGTGATTTGAGAAGAGAGAGTGAGAAGGCAGAGTATCCAAGGGCGAGAAGAGTGAGTCAAGGCTCTAGCCCACCAGAAAGACAGCAGCAGAGCAGAATGGGGACCGTCAGAGCCCTCCCCCGCACCCACCCCACTCCGCATTCAGTGATGGTGGTGACAGAAAGATGAAGCCCAGACCAGGCAAAAGGACAAGCGCTGCGGTCTATTGAGTCAGGAAGCACTATTTGTCATCAAATTAACCAGCTCACGCCTGTGGATGAAGCATCCCACACGGTGCTGGCTCTAGCCAGGCTGCTCATTTGTCAGCACTGAAGTGACATCATGTAGATTCGGTGGCTGATGCCAAACTTGATGAAAACTCATGATTCACTCAGTGTCTGTTAGCACACACAGCTGACTAGAGGACCTCTAGGCCCTTCTGGCTTTCATATTCTAGGATTCTATGGTCCCAAGTGATTCCCATAAACTTGGCATGTCTCAGAAAGTATGCCCTGGGGAATTTCCAGGGAGCTTTGTGTCCAGGTGCCAGTGCAGTTTATTCGAAAAATTAGAAACTCACCATGCCAAGGAAAAGAAATTGCCAAGAGACCTGGCAATTGCTTTGCAGCCTGCAGCAACTCTCTCTTTCCAATGGGGGAATGGCTGCCTTGGGGTGCCCAATCTTCCTAGCAAGCTTCTACACAGTGTATCACTCAGGACCAGAATCTCTTCATCCTTGACCAGGCAGAGCTGTTTGCTTGCTGGTTTGACCTTGCTCTTCCTCTTCTTGGTTCTCACAGCTTGTATCCTATCAAAACAATAAAACCAAATCCATTGCCATTGGATCAATTCCCACTAATAGCAACCAAAGCTGTAAAACTTTAAGAGGGCACACAGCCTTGTCCTTCTTCCTCAGAGGGGTTGATGGCTTTGAACTGCCGCCCTTGTCCTCAGCAAGCCAATGCTTCCTCGACAGTGGCACTCATGCTTCTCTCGTGCCTTTTGTACTCCCTTAGGGTCACACTAACGAAGGCTTTCCCACCCGAACCTTTGCTATTAGTGATCTGCCTACCTTCTGCGGCCTTCTATACTTACTTGTTCAAAGGCACTTTGGGGGTTTGGTCTTGCTTTCTGATCCTTCAGGGAGCAAACATCGTGCCAGCTCCCTCGGGACTGAGAACTCGAGTTGGCAGAGAACTCAGCGGAAATGGGGCTTCTGCAAAGATGGAAGTGGACCTTGTGTCTCTCTCCCTCCCCCTCCCCCGCAGGTCTCTGTTCTCATGCTGCGGTAACAGCTGCAGCACCGCACGCAATCCCCACCAGCACCTTTTTAAGTCATTCATCCTGGCTGCTCGTCTTCTTGCCAATAAGATTTCATAATGATTTCACATATGATGCTCCTGGCATCATGGTTCAGTATAAATAGTGAAAACAGCACAGGGGGAAAGGAAATGCCCCGTGCACAATTCTTTCACTGTCTTTGAAAATCAGAGAAAAGACTTACAATCTTTTACTTCTAATCATGAGTGGAGAGCCCAGATAGAGTGTGGGTAATAACCAGTTGGGTTGTTTCATTTTTTAAGTTTCTGAATTTTATTATTATTTTAAAATATCTGTTCATAGGAACCCGACTACTCTCATTTAAGAGTGTGTTCTATAGCTCTTTATTCTTAGAAGAATACATTTTTTTAAAAGGTTAACTTTAAAGCATATCCAAAAGACCATAATAAATTGGTGTAGTCTTGTTACCTTAAACTGTGTACAAGATATGCAAAAACAGGTGGTCAGAAAGACCTACTCATTCTATAAAATCCTCAAACTTTAAAAATACATTTAATATGAAGGCCAATCCATGCCTGAATCACTCAGAGTTGTGAGAATCAGTAACATGAGCCCAACCTGGGAACCCGTGTCAATTACCCTTGCCATGACTCTGGATAAAGCATATCCATAGAATGAGAAATTTGGGTGAATTTGAGAACGCAAAGAATTCTGAATGATAAAAGAAAGTCATGTGCTCTGAGAAGTGTCAAGAAGGCCTGGGTTCTGTGCCCAGGAAATAGGACATAGTAGGACTCCCACAATCCACAAAGCCAAGAAGTAGAAGTTGGGAGGAAAGACAGGAAAGATGTCTATGACACTCCTCAGGCTAAAGCACACTCAGGAGAAGGAGGTTTGAATCTCAAGTAAGTGCTTTCAGTAGCATTCGTTACTACCTTTACTCGCTTCCTTAGTTCCAATAATAGGTACTTTCTTTTTAAAAAAAAAAACCTGATCATTGTAAAGGCCTTTATAAATTTTCTTATTGGTTTCCTCACTCCAATAAATTATAGGATTTTAATTTTTTTTTGTGTTTCTGATAGGAGCCCTAGTGGCATAGTGGGTACATGATGGACTACTAACCTCAAGATCAACAGTTTGAAACCACCATCTGCTCCTCAAGAGAAAAAATAAAGATTTGCAGTCTTGGGACTCCTCGGGGGCAGTACTGCTTTGTCCTATAGAGTTGCTGTGAGTCAGTGTGGTAGTTACATAATCTGGTATCAGTTTGGGATTTGAGAGGATTAAGAGTGAAGGGGTGGAGTCTAGTCTGTCAATCAGGACATAGCCAGTGAGGCCTCTGTGTGGGCATAACCTTCTCCTGAGGATTCTGGAAACTCCTGGATTTCCTCCTTGGAGGCAGGGGACACACACTCTCTCTCCTCACTCCCTTGGGGTCTCTCTCACTGTGAGACATCCATATGGCTTTGCCTCAGCCCTGGAAGTTGGAGAAGCCACGTGGAGACTTCTGCTAGCACTGAGATGCTTCCACTGCCACTGGATTCACCCACTGACTTTGCACCCACTGGCCTGTGATTTTCCTGCATTTGGTGTCATTGCATGTGTTTTGTGAGCCTGAAGAGGACTTTATAGATTGGTATCGGACATATGGGCTAATATCAGACTTATGGACTTGCTATGGACTGGGCTGGGATGTTACCCCAATATTCAACCGCTCTTGTGTATAAAGCTCTGTCTTATATACATATGTGTCTCTATGAATTTGTTCCTCTAGTCTACCCAGACTAACACAGTCAGAATAGACTTGATGGGAGTGTTTGGAGTTGTTTTCACTGTTGTTGTGTTTTCTGGGAGAGATCTGACACTTCATCCATTAGCTTAAGTTGCTCTCCCACACATGTTATATTATAACAGTTCTTGTTTGTGGAATACAACTGCCTATGTCCCATATGACCAACCTTTATATGATTATATCTACTAAGATGAAATAGAAAACTATTACCTAAAGCATTTCATATGTGAATTGGAAAAAAGTTCCTGGTCAGTCATAAATCAGCAAGGAACATCAATTTCATAGAATCATTATGGGAAACACTTAGTAGCCATAGAAAATAACCAAGGAACCTGAAGATTGGAAATGGGTAACTTTTGTCCAATTAAGAAAAATGTCAGAAGAAAGGAGAGAGTAGTTTACTAGCAACTATGGGCAAATTAGTGTAAAGTTGCTTCTTCACAATGGCTTTGTAGGCTGGCAAGCACTTAGAAAAAGAAGTAAACATCAGGATTCCTCCTGGGATTATGAAATTTAAAAAGAAACAAAGAAAAATAATTTTGTTTAAGATGATTAAAGATTGAGGACCTAATGTCGGGGGTTTAAGTGGAGAGAAAATGTTTTGAGAATGATGTACAAATGCGCTTTACACAATTGATGTGTGTATGGATTGCGATAACAGTTGTATGAGCCCCTAATAAAATGTTTTAAAAAATAGAAAAAAAAAAGATGATTAAAGATTTACTAATAGAAAAATTATAAAGAAAAATCATTGTTTCTCTAAATCTTTTTAAATGTTATGGACAAGCTTAGGGATAGATTATCCAATAAGCAAGTAAGCCAAAAAGTGGAAACATTCCAATGGCATCAATTGATAAATGAATAAACAAAATGTGGTATGTCCACATTATGAAATGTTATTCAACAATAAAAAGGAATATTAGTATTGTGATATATGTTACAATTTGGATGAACTTGAAAGAAACCAGGCACAAACAATCACATCTTGTGGTATTTCCTTCATATAATATACCCAGACTGAGTAAAGGTAAAGAGATAGACTTATTAGTGGTTGACGAGAGCTGGAAGCGAGCCTTGGTGGCTTAGTGGGTATGCCTTGGGCTGCGAGGTGAAAGGTCAGCAGCTCAAACCACCAGTAAAGATGGAGCTTTCTACTCCCATACATGAGTATGGGGCTTTCTGTTCCCATAAACAGTTCCAGGCTGAGAAGCTCACAGGGCAGTTCTACCCTGTCCTATGGCGTCGCCATGAGTTGGCATCGACTTGATGACAGTGAGTTGGGGGTTTGTTTGTTTGTTTGTTTGTTTGTTTGTTTGTTTTTTGCATGAGGTCTGGAAGAGCTCGGATTAGGGTGTGACCTCTAAAGTTCATGGGCTCTCATTTTTTTAAGGTAATGAAAATATTTTATGATTGATTACGGTGATGGGTGTAGAATTCTATCAGTGCACTACAAGCCATTGAGTTTTAACATTTAAATTGTTTAAGTGCATGCCATGCAAATTACATCTCAACAAAACTGTTAAGCAAAGAAAGGAGACATCTCTGGGAGGATTTCTTTTCTTTTTAAAAATTGATTAATTCATTTATTTATTTTAAATAATTTTATTGGGGGCTCATACAATTCTTATCACAATCCATACATACATTTTTTGTGTCAAGCACATTTGTACATTTGTTGCCATCATCATTCTCAAAACATTTGCCTTCTACTTGAGCCCTTGAGATCAGCTCCTCATTTTCCCCTCTCCCTCTCCACTCCCCTCTCCCTCATGAACCCTTCATAATTCATAAATTATTATTATTTTGTCATATCTTACACTGTCTGACATCTCCCCTCGCCCCCTTCTCTGTTGTCTATCCCCCAGAGAGGAGGTTATACGTACATAGATTCTTGTAATCAGTTCTCCCTTTCCACCCCACATTCCCTCCACCCTCCAGGTATCGCCATTCTCACCACTGGTCCTGAAGGGGTCATCTGTCCTGGATTCCCTGTGTTTCCAGTTGCTATCTGTACCAATGTACATCCTCTGGTCTAGCCAGATTTGTAAGGTAGACTTGGGATCATGATAGTGGGGGAGGAAGCATTTAAGAACTAGAGGAAAGTTATATGTTTCATCGTTGCTACCCTGCACCCTGACTGGCTCCTCTCCTCCCCACAACCCTTCAGAAGGGGGTGTGAGGATTTCTATGTGTGACAAATGTGGAGACGCACTCCCAGAGCTCCCTTCTAGCTATGAAGACCGTCGTCAACAGACACCCTCCAGCTATTTGCCAGCCCTTTCAGGGCCTCTCAGCTACAGACAGCTGCCTTGTCCAAGGTCAACCCTTCCCAAGGCAGCCTACAGCCCGGGGACTGGAACGGGCCTATGAAAACAGCGCAACCATTGGCTCTGGCTGCAGCACAGTTCCAACGAGCATTGCCTCCTCCAGAACGTCTTGCTGGTTTGGCTGTGATTTGTTCAGACGTGCATCACCCTTTGATTTCAGAAAGGAAGAGGTAACAGATATGCTTGTGAAAAGGGAGAGCACGGAGAAGCTGAATGATGGCTTCTGAAAGTTTGGGGAGTTGGAAGCAGTAGGTGCCCCTAGAGACAGACACAAGAGCATAGCTAAAAACAGGGGCGCTAGAAATCAATATACCAAATGATTACAGGTCTCCTCCTCTATCCTTGCATAAGACCAGAGATTTATTTCCTCAAAATATAGGACACTATAAATTTGGGGCTGCAAAGATCACTGGAAAAGGAGCCCTGGCCGCACAAGAAATAGAGGTTTGGCTGCTAACGAAAAGGTCAGCAGTTCGTATCCAACAGCTACTCTGTGGGAGAAAAAAGAGGCAGCCTGCTTCCATAAAGATTCTCCAAACCCAAACCAAATCCACTGTCCTCGAGTGGTTTCTGACACATAGTGACCCTTCAGGATGTGGTAGAACTGCCCCTGCAGGTTTCCAAGACTGTAACTCTTTACAGGAATAGAAAGTCTCATTTTTCTCCTGAGGAGTGGTTAGTGGTTTTGAACTGCCAACCTGGATTAACAGTCCAACATGGAATCCTTCACCACCAGGGCTCCTCAGTAAAGATTACAGCCTTGGAAGCTCTATGGGACAGTTCGACTCTCTTCTACAAGGTGGCTATGAGTTAGAATTGGCATTTGGTTAAGCTCACTGCAAAGAAGCTGGTGGTACAGCTGTTAAGTGCTAACCGAAAGGCTACCAGTTGGAGCCTCTCCAGTGGCTTCATGAAGTATAAAGCCAAAAAGGAAAGGCAAAATTGGGATATTCTTCCCTGGAGAAACTGAACATCACTGCAGAGAAAACATGGCTATCAACACTAGCTTTAGAGATCCCCATTAGAAACGCTTGATTGCTCTATCTCCCCGCTCTGAGCTCCTCACAGGAAGCTTCCAATCAGTTATGAGTTCCTTTTTCTTAAATAGAAATAGACAGGTAAGGAGTGCCAAACATTGAAAGAGAGCTATAAACATACAAATTAGACCAAACAAACAGAAAAAATAAAAACCATGGAAAACTCACTGAAAATGCAGGCATAAGAAACCGTTTTCCACAACCAAAACACTCATAATTTATATCTGTGTACTTGGGAGGCAGGGGGCATTGTATCCATAGAGAAAATGGAGCGGAAAGAACAATTAAAAGTACAGATAAAACTCTTGGTTAGTAAAAAGATGATAATAATATTGGAAATACAATAGAAGGGTTGGAAGACAAAGACACGGAAAGACCACAAACATAAAGTAAATGACAACGATGTGGATAATAGAACAGAAAAGATAAGTAAAAAGTCCCAGGCCCGCAAACTCAGAAAGCAGAGCATAGGCGATAAAGAAGGAGAAACCCTAGAAATCAAGTCTCAAAAGATTGGTAATCATTCGATTTTTCAGTCATGACCCTGAAAGCTCCAAAATATCTTCTACTATTCTAAAGGATGCATGGATAGGTGTGCAGGCTGGATGGGTATGGGAGTCTTCCCACAACTAATTTGACAGAGGATATACTCACCCAGGTTTGTAGCCTTCCTGCAAATGTATCCATAATGAGGTTGAGCACCAAGGGCTCTAGCTGCATGGTGGTTACACATTGGGCTGCTAACTGCAAGGTCAGCAGTCACAACCAGTGGGGCCCAGAGCATAAGACTGGGCTTTCTACTCCCCTTAAAAGTTAATCTCAGAAACTCCCAGGGGCAGTTCTGTCTTGTCCTGTAGGGTTACAATGAACCAGCATTGATTCGATGGCAGTGAGTTTGGGTTGAGGTTTGGTAGTGGAGTATTCTTGGAGCTGACTCATAGTGACCCTACAGGACAACATAGAACTGCCCTTGTGGAGCTGAAGGAAGAAGGTCAGACTGCACTGAATACATTAACTGAAAACAAGACTTCAAGAATTGATAGAATACCAGTTGAAGTGTTACAGAAAGATGAAGAAGCACTGGAAGCACTCACTTGACTATGCCAGGAGATTTGAAAGACAGCTACTTGCCAAACCGACTGGAAGAGATCCATATTTGTGTCCATTCCAAAGAAAGATGACCCAACAGAAAGCTCAAATTAAAGAACAATTTCATTGATATGACACACAAGTAAAATTTTGCTTAAGATCATCCAACAACGGTTGCAGCAGGCCATTGACCTGGAACTGCCAGAAGTTCAGGCTGGATTCAGAAGAGGGCATGGAACAAGGGATATCATTGTGAATGTCAGATGGATCTTGGCTGAAAGCAGAGAAGACCAGAAAGCTGTTTACTTGTGTTTCACTGACTATGCCAAGGCATGTGACTGTGTGGACCACAACAAACTGTGGGTCACCTGCAGAAGAATGGGAAGTCCAGACTACTTCCCTGTGCTCATGTGGAGCTTGTACATGTATCCCTTGTTGTGTGAACAGAATAAGGGAATACTGCATGGTTTAAAATCAGGAAGAGTGTGCATAAAAGTTGTATCCTCTCACCATACTTGTTCAATATATATATTAAGCAAATCATATGAGAAGTTGGCTAATATGAAAAGGAATGTGGCATCAGGATTGGAAGAAGACTTATTAACAACCTGCGATATGAAGAGGACACAACCTTGCTTGCTGAGAGCGAGGAGGACTGGAAGAACTTGCTGATGAAGTTTTTCAAGTCCTCCTTGCTGATGAAGGTCAAGGATTGTTGTCTTCAGTATGGATTATGACTCATTGTAAGGAAGACCAAAAACCTTAGAACTGGAGGTAACATCATGATAAATGGAGCAAAGGTTGAAGTTATTAAGGATTTTGTTTTACGTGGATCCATAACCAATGCTCATGGAAGCAGCAGTCAAGAGATCAAAAGATGTATTGCATTAAGTAAATCTGCTGGACAAGACCTATTGAGATCACTAAAAAGCAAGGATATTACTTTGAAGACTAAGATGCACCTGACCCAAGCCATGGTATTCTCTATTGCATCATATGCATGTGAAAGTTGGATATTGAATAAGGAAGACCAAAGGAGAATTGATGCTTTTGAATTATGGTGTAGGAGAAGAATATTGAACTGCTTGGACTGCTAAAAGGACAATTTATTGTACTGGAAAAAGTAAGGCCAGATGCTCCTTAGAGGCAAGGATGGCAAGACTTCGTCTTACATACTTTGGACATATTGTCAGGAGAGACCAGTCCCTGGAGAAGGGCATAATGTTTGAAAAAGTGGAAGGAAATAAAAGAAGAAAGAAAAAGTGGAAGAGTGGAGAATAAAAGGAAGGTCCTCAATGAGATGGATTGACACAGAGGCTGCATCAATGGGCTCAGGCACAGGAACAATTGTGAGGATGGTGCAGGACGTGCAGTGTTTCCTTCTAAGTTTCATGCCTAAATTCATGCCGATTTGATAACAACAGAGGAGCATATAGCCACTGCCATAGAGCCAATCCTGACTCATAGCAATTCCCTGTGGGTTTCTGAGGCTGTAACTGTTTGTGGGAGTAAAAAACCCCATCTTTCTCCTGTGGGGCTGCCGGTGGTTTGGAATTGCCAACCATGTAGATTGCACCCAATGTGTGATCACAAAATCACCAGGGCTCCTTAGTGTAGCAAATAGAAAGCAAAATTATAACATCTCCTTAGATATAACCAAACACCTGAAGCAATGATCCGCTGTCCCTGGGGGCTCAGGGCCATACTCTCAGGGGACATCAAGGTGAATTGGTATAACATAGTCCACAAAGCCAATGCCCTATATCAGTGGTTCTCAACCTTCCTCATGCTGCAACCCTTTAATACAGTTCCTCATGTTGTGGTGACCCCCAACCATAAAATCATTTTCGTTGCTACTTCGTAACTGTAATTTTGCTACTGTTATGAATTGTCATGTATATATCTGATAGGCAGGATGTATTTTCATTGTTAGAAATTGGACATAATTAAAGCATAGTGATTAATCACAAAAACAATATGTACTTATATATTGTGAAGTATTTATTTCTAATTACAAATAAATGAAATTTTGTCTTGAAGCATAGTGTAGCATGGGTAACAGTTTTAATATAACAAGAGTAAACTACATTGCTACATTTTGCGACAGTATGCATAAAAAGCTAACATCAGTGTGAAGGTTAGGATAGCTTCTTTCTCACCAGATCAGCATATCTGCATGTGGGCAGACTCACCTGGAGATGGATAGAGGAGTCGTGTCTTGGTTCCTAAGACCATCAAAAATATGTGTTTTCCGGTGGTATTAGGCAACCCCTGTGAAAGGGTCAATCGACCCCCAAAGGGGTCATTACCCACAGGTTGAGAACTGCTTCCACAGCTTTATAAGTCAGGAGAAGTCTCCGGCTTACATCTGACTTACAGGCTTACACTGACCTGAACTTACCTACTTCTACAACTTCTCCAATTTTTTTTTATATAAATATCATTCTACATAAATACACATACAAGCATCACTGGTTCTGGTTCTTTAGAGAACCCAACCTGACGCAAACAATAAGCAACCATATGAGGTCAAAGGGGAAACCATTGCCCAAGGGCAATGTTCAGAAGAGTTGGGAAAGAAGAAAGAGTAGAAATAGGGAACACAAGAAGGATGCAGGATAAATAATATTACATTGTAGGATTGCAATTAATGAGGTGAAACAAAATGTGTATGAAGTGTTGAATAGAAAATCGATCTATCTTGTAAATCTTCACCCAATTCACGTTACAGTGAATACCCAATTCTAAAGGAAATATTTTTAACCTTAAATTCTATACATTGCCAAATTGTTAGTCAATTACGCAATTAGACGAGACATTTTTAGGCACTTGGGGACTCAAAACTAAACCTTCCACATACCCTTTCTCAAGATAATTTTGAGGGATGTGCTCCACTTACAGCAATATAGTAAATCAAGAAATAGGAAACTACGGACCTCAGGAAGCAGGAATTCCAAAACAGGAGAGCAGTGAGGAATGACCACTGGGTAACCGGTCCACATAGAGCAGGAGACAAGGACAGAAGAAAAATCCTTAAGGCCAGCATTGGTCATATGGAAATGGTACCAGAAGGTGTTTTTATGGAGCATTTGGGAAGAATTAGAATTAGGTGTATAAAAAACACCAAAAATAATTAAAACCAAGGCAATCTTTTTCCACCAAAAAAAGAAAGAAAAGAAAAGATAGGACTAGAAGAAATCAGAAGCAGAGCACATTATTTAGCTTGGCAGTAAATAATTATGCCATCATCATAATGCAAATGTTTATAAATATTTACTAATATTTAACTGTTGAAAGGATGAAGTGGAAAGAGATATAAGAGGTATGTAAAAGAAGAATCTCCATTTACATAAATAAGAAACCAACAAATACTATTTTTTTAATTATCGAACAATAAATAATAAACAATAAATAAAGCTTTAATTTAGAACTCTGGAGAACAGATAGAATAGAAATAAAAATAAATAAATAAACTGAAAGGTAATCGACCTGATTGGCTCTGAGAAGTAGCACCTGGAGGTGGGCAGGAATGTGCTGATAAAATTTTTCATGTTTGATATTTTATTTTTGAAATGATGTGCATGTATTACTTTGACAAACAAACATGAAATCCTATTGCAAAGTAAAACCACTAAAGATGCCCAGCTTTCTAACATACCGGGTGAAACACTTGCTATCCATCGTCCAGAAAGAAGAAAGCAGGAGTTGCAGATTCAGCCAAGTCTGTCCTGTGTCTGCCATATGACTTCGGTCAAACTTTGAGCACCTTTATTGTTTGATGCTAAAATAATAGGATTCACAATGCCATCCTAGTAGGCTGATATAACTAAAGCAAGATAGTGGACCCAGCACAGAGCTTGGCTTATTACTGGGGCCTGCTAAATATTGGAGTTCTGAGGTGGTACAGACAGTTAAATCTCACAGTTGCTAACCAAAAGGATGTAGGTTTAAGGCCGTCTATCCAGAAGCCCCTCAGAAGAAAGGCTTGGAGAACTACTTCTGAAAGAAATCCATTGGAAATCTTATGGAGTTCTATTCCGACACACCTTGGTCATTGGAAGTAACTTGATGGCCAGTGGTCTTATGGGTGAAAATGTTACCCTTTGTTGTTATTCTGTCTGATCTTTAGGAGTCTCCAGTAGCTCTCCCTCCTTTTCAATTTCCACTTTTTCTCTGCCTGAACTTCCCTCTTTCCACACTTCTAATTGTCTGTGTACAAACATCTCTCTCCACCTAGAAAAGTATTTTCAATAGTGTTCTTTACAATTCTACATTCCTTTGAAGCTCATTTCTCAATGTCGTTTCA
Organism: Echinops telfairi; assembly: GCF_000313985.2. Lineage (NCBI taxonomy): Eukaryota > Metazoa > Chordata > Mammalia > Afrosoricida > Tenrecidae > Echinops > Echinops telfairi. Next base: position 17,216,146 of record NW_022107407.1, on the reverse strand, counting down.
GGACTTCTAAATATGAGGAACTTAAGTTATGTGCAACTAGATCTAAAAGGAGTGGCTGGGAGTCTTGCTTTCAAGCTTGATGTATCTGTTTGTTTAACTAAACTGAGGTAACTTGTAAATGAGTGCCAATGGCGATCATTGGGTATAAAACTACTCAGCACAAGTGGAGTCTCTACTGTGTAACCCCATCTGATTCATTTACTCCAAATTCCTTCAATTTTGCTGTATGTATAATGCTCTACTATCATGTATGATATGGACACTTCATATGCATGTGAAAGTTGGACATTGAATAAGGAAGAATGAAGAAGAGTTGATGCATTTAATTATGGTGATGGCGAAGAATAATGAAAATATTGTAAATTGCCAAAAAACAAATCTGTCTTATAAGTACAGCCAGAATGTTCATTAGAAGTAAGGATGTGGATTGTGATATGAGTCATATGACCCCCTAATAAAATGATTTTTTTAAAAAAAGAAGAAGTGAGGATGGTAAGAATTGGCCTCACATACTTCGGACATATTAGGAGAAACAAGTTCCTGGCAAAGGACATCATACTTGGTGAAGTAGGTCAATGAAAAAGAGGAAGATGTGATGTGCACTTTCCTGACACAATCCCTGAAGACAAAGTGGGTGCATAAACAAATGTGGTGAAGAAAGCTGATGGTACCCAGCTATCAAAAGATATAGCATCTGGGGTCTGAAAGGCTTTAAGGTAAACAGGCGGCCATCTAGCTCAGAAGCAACAAAGCCCACATGGAAGAAGTACTCCAGCCTGTGTGATCACGAGGTGTCAAAGGGATCAGGAATCAGGCATCAAAGAACAAAAATATCATATCATTGTGAATGAGGGGGAGTATGGAGTGGGGCCCCAACGCCCTGTAGTCAACTGGACATCCCCTTACAGAAGGGTCTTGGGGAGTAGATGAGCCAGTCAGGCTGCAGTGTAGCAATGATGAAACATACAACTTTCCTCTAGTTCTTTAATGCTTCCTCCCCCCACTATCATAATCCCAATTCTACCTTACAAATCCAGCTAGACCAGAGGATGTACACTGGTACAGATAGGAACTGGAAACACAGGTAATCCAGTACAGTACACTCTCACAACCAGTGGTGAGAGTGGTGATACCAAGAGGGTGGAGGGATGGAGAGGTAGAAAGGGGGAACTGATTACAATGATCTACATATAACCCCCTCCCTGGGGGGTGAACAATAGAAAAGTGGATGAAGGGATATATCAGACAGTGTAAGATATGACAAAATAATAACAATTTATAAATTATCAAGGGTTCATGAGGGAGGGGGTCCGGGGAGGGAGGGAAAATTAGGAGCTGATACCAAGGGCTGAAGTAGAAAGCAATTGTTTTGAGGATGATGATGGCAACAAATGTACAAATGTGCTTGACACAATGGATGGATGGATAGATTGTGATAAGAGTTGTAGGAGCCCCCAATAAAATGATTTAAGAAAAGAAAAAGAGGAAGTCGCTCAATTGGATGGATTGATACCGTGACTGCAACAATGGAGTCAAGCATACCAATTGTGAGGATGGCACAAGGCCAGGCTGTGTTTTGCTATGTGGTACATAAGCTCATTATGAACCTAAATTGACTTGATGGCATCTAAGAACAACTAACAACATATATAGGTTATAAGAACCCAGGTGGCACCATGGATTAAGTGTTAGACTGCTAACCAAAAAATCTGTTAAATCTACTTGCCGCTCCACGGGAGAAAGATGAGCCCATCTGCGTCCATAAAGATGAACAGCCTTGATACTGCTATGGACCACTTTGACTCTGTCCTACAGGGTCACTATGAATTGAATTAACGGCAGTGGGTTTTTTTGAGTTGTTATTTTTCATTTTTCTTAAATGGGCTCATCATTTTTTCTAACAAATATGATGGCATTTGAATACATGTACAACTTTCTATTTATTTTATATACCCCCAGGGCAACTGACACCGGCCATGCTCAAGAAAACCTTGATGAGTGTGCTAGTGGTTAATACATAAGAGTGAGGTAGCCCTCTGTGTAGAAAAGAGGGGGAAAAGTAGAAAATTAGGTGTCTCCTTGGAAGAAACCAATTGATAAGAACACATGGGAATACAAAATAGGTCCCTTTAAAAGGGGGGAGATGTGGCTGAGAGAAGAGGAAAGACAGAACCAGGAAGATCTATGGGGAAATCTGGGATTATCTGGAGACACTGCACGAATGGGAGAGAGGGTGTATACTCAGCAAAATGGCCACAGCTCTCCTTCAAGTGAAGTTCAGGTACTACTGTACAGAGCTGGCAGCATCACCATCACTATTATTATTCAGATCTTTAAAATGTGCCCAGCCCTGAGCCCAGAGGCACATGTACAGAAACAAACACATGTTTCAATATTTACTCTCTAGGGCCCGAATCCATGGTGGCACAGTTGTCGATCCTCCCACAGCCATCAGGCAAATGCTTGACTAAACAGATGGCCTTGCCAGAATTCCTTCACTTGGGTAGGAGGGTAGAGGCTTGCATAGCCAGAATTTTTTATTCAATATGTCTTCCGGAGTGTATTCTCTGAACAGTCTACCTTTAAAATATTATGTGGAATGAAGAGGGCAAGTGATAGAAGGGAGAGGAAGATAGAAAAGATGGGTAGCCAATTCTACCTTACAAATCCAGCTAGACCAGAGGATGTACACTGGTACAGATGGGAACTGGAAACACAGGGAATCCAGGACGGATGATCCCTTCAGGACCAGTGGTGAGAGTGGCGATAACAGGAGGGTGGCGGGAAGGAAGTAGAAAGGGGGAAACAATTACAAGGATCTTCATATAACCTCCTCCCTGGGAAACAGACAACAAAGTGGGTGAAAGGAGACATCAGACAGTGTAAGACATGACAAAATAGTAATAATCTATAAATTATCAAGGGTTCATGGTGGGGGGGGCGGCGGTCAGGGAGGGATGAGAAAAAATGAGTTGATACCAAGGGCTGAAGTAGAAAGCAAATGTTTTGAGAATGATGATGGCAACAAATGTACAAATGTGCTTGACAAAGTCAATGTATGTATGGATTGTGATAAGAGTTGTATGAACCCCCAATAAAATGATTAAAATTTTTTAAAAAAGAAAAGAGGAGTAGCAGCCACATTAAAGCATTAAAAAAAAGAAGGAAGCGCAAAAAAACAAAAGAAATTAGAAACCAAAATTTTGTTTCAAGTTATCTTTTTCTCTTGGTTCTAATCTTTTTTTTCATTTTTATTGGCACCTAATCCACATATCATACAATTAAATAGTTCAATTGTTCAATCATGTTAAGAAGAATGGTACAATCATTACCACAATCAGTTTTTTAACATTTCCCCACCCTGCATGGCTACATTGCCTTCAAAATGGGTTGTGTAATTACAGTCAGTTCAAATGCTCCCTTCTGTCTTCATTTTTTTTTTTACAAAAATCCCTTAACCCTCCCTATCTCCCATCACCCACCCCTACCTGCCCCACAATCCCTTGCATCAGTTACTCTCTCTGTGCATCCACTCCTTCTGTGCTTCACAAACTGAGAAAACCAATAGAAACAATAAAAAAACAAAATTGAAATAAAGTGGTAAAGATGAATAATAATAATATAAAGATAAATGTATAAATAATGAGTAAGAACAAAAAGCCTATCGTCAATATTTTAAAATCCAGGGAAGAAATTTTTGTCATGGAATATACAAGAGACACTTGGACCTAGAACAAACTCAGGTTAAGTCAACAGGGAGCTCAGCTGACCAAGTATCAAGTTCTATCCAGCATAATCAAGATAAAACATTAAAAAAACAAAACAACCAAATAACACAAGACAATCAATAAAGAAATTAGAAACCAAAATTTTGTTTCAAGTCTTTCATGCCACTATTTGTTTAAATTTTTAAAAATTTAACCATTGTATTGACATTCCTGTACCATATAATTCAATGTTTTTTTAAGTTGTACAATCATCACCACAATCAATTTGAGATCATTTTCTTTATTCTTGTATCCATGATTATTAGCTCCCCGTTACCCTTCAACCTCCGTCATAACCCGAAGGAGTTATTTCTAGTTACTGAATCTATAGATTTACTTGTCCCAGATTTCACATAGAGAAACGCTCTCTCTCTCTCTCTCTCTCTCTTTATCTATCTATCTATCTATCTATCTATCTATCTATCTATCTATCTATCTATCTATCTATCTATCTATCATCTATCTATCTATATCCAACAACAACAAAACACAGAAAAACCTCAATCCAAAGAAAAGCATAATGAAGACTAAAACAAGTTACAAATGTGTGAAAAGGAAAACAAAGAGTAAGGTGTTCAATGTCAACCTAACTATATCTGCAGTAATCTTTCCAAAGCACTCTTTCTGAGGAAAATATTATTCATGTCCCTGGTCAATGGTCTGAAGGAGTTCAGTGAAGGTTTAAATTCCTGAGCATTCTGCAAATGGATTTTGGACTTTCACTATCATCCATAGCCTCCTGAAAATCAGGTGCTCAAAATTTAAGCTCTAATACAATTTCCTCCTCTGGTTTGGGATTTTACAAATTCTTAGATCACATGGGCTAGGATGCTCCTTATAGGTGAACTCAGCTGAGATCTCACATAATTGCTTGATTTAAGACACACCGTTAAGACCCAGATGCTATTCTTTTTGCTAGTCAGGCACCATCTGATTTCTTCACCACACTTTGCTATAGCATCCACATCTTCAGTGATCACTTCATCCCATGCCACAATTACATGACTGTGCACACACCTTTTTTAGTCTCCATTTCCTCATCATTGATATGGAAATAATGTTTTCTCCTGCCTAGTTCTCATACTTATATTAAGCAATTTAATGCATGTCAAAATACTTTGCAAAGTACTAGAGATTATACCCAAATGAGAAAAATAAGTGCTTTATTATTCCAAAATTTTGTATTTAAAAAAAAAAATTACTTACATAACAAAACAAGTGTTTACTACCTAATATCCTCCAGGAAGAAAGATGAGGCTTTCTATTCCTGTAAAGTTGCCGGCTCAGAAACCCACAAAAACAGTTCTGCCCTGTCCGGTAGGGTCGCGGTGAGTCAGAAGGGCCTGGGTGGCAGTGAGCTCCGTCTCATCTAGCAGACGGTGCAATCGCTATCACAGCCAGTGTCAAAACACTTCCTTCCTTCTGGAGCTCCTGGCTATCAGCTCCCCCCTCCCCCCCACTCTTCCAGGAACCCTTACTCCACTTGTCTCTGTAAATTCATCAATCCTGGGTTTCATAGACTGAAATACAGAAAACAAAGATTCAAGATGGCTACCCACAATGGCAAAATACATTGAAACAAACCCCAACATTGAAAGAAAAAACAACCCCAAACAGAAAATATTATAAACCAGATCAAGCCCAACATTTATCAGTGGGGGTATCAGATGACAGTTTTAACCCTTCAAGTGAGGTTTATTATTTGATAGTTATCTCTCCAATATTCTGTGTTTGGTAGCCAGCTTATTCCCATCCCTCCATTGTGGATCGAGGGAAATCACCTGAGGCTTATTTCCTGCGTAGATCTCACAGATGTAGCTTCGGCTTCCACTGTGCCTTCCGCAAACCGAATCTCACCACCTAGGCTCTGTTACTCTTCTCTCCTTTGGCTTTGCATGACTTGCCATCTTTGGGTCATGTATGTTGATATGCTTCTTCCATGTGGTATTAGTTGACATCTCACATATACAGTGGAAGTGAGTTTTTATTTAATATCCTCTAAATGTCGTAACGATTGAAGATTAACGAGGAGAATGATTTTTTTTTTAATTTAGAATTATTTTCTGTACCACATTTCTTTCAAAAAGAAGTAGAATTTGGGTAATATTTTAATTAACACCTCCCTTCCAGAAGAAAGCAGTGTTTTAATAACTGAGAGAAGGGATTTTAGGCTTCTATTTTAGCATCTCAAAGGAAAGTAGCTGCAGTTACAAAATAGGGAAGAGAATTTTAAGAACTTTAATCTTTGTAATGTCATTACATTTTTAATTTTTATTATTAATAAAAACTCCCTCCTACAACCTTTAGAATGAAAACTCTTACAACCACTTGTACCTATAGACTTTTCTCAGGACAAACTTTAGAGCCAGGTCCTTCCTATTTGACCCCCCTTGCTCAGGAAGCTGTGGAAACGACAAGATCTGTGTAATGCTGTGGACAAACAAACAAAGATCACTGGGGATCGCAAGAGCTACAGAAAGCCAGCAGAATCCAAGGTGATGGGCGGTTCTGTGGTATTTGATGAGGTTGACTCCACCCAGACTGAGTCCCTGGGGGGCCAAGACTGAGTCCTTGGGGGGCCAAGTGAAAGTTGCAGAATCCAGGAATGAGTGTGAAAGAAAGCATAATTAGACCAGGCAGTGGTGACCATCACATTGTAATGATGTGGCTTGCATAAACTTGAGCTTGTAGGACTTCGATTCTTAAAGTGTGACCCATGGACCAGCAGTAATGACTTCACCTGATGGATACATCAGAATCTCAGGCCTCAACCCACCCAAACCAAACCCATTGCTGTCAAGTAAATTCTGACTCATGGTGAGTCTGTAAGACAGAGAAGAACTGTCCAGAACACTTTCAAAGGTATCCTCTTGATAGGAGCAACCTGTCACATCTGTCTCCCATTGAGAGAACAACGGGTTGAAACCACCGATCTTTAAAGCTGTTCGCAGCCAGGTACTTACCCAAGTTACAACCAGCACTCCTTGATCACACTCAGGGTCCCACGCCAGGCTTATTAAACTAGAACTTGCAGTTTGACAAGCAACCCACGTAATTCCTATCATGCTAAAGTGATTGGTCACTTTACAAAAAGGGGGCGGGGAGAATGCCAAAAGGGGGCGGGGAAGTAGGTCGGCATTACCGGCCATCTGAAGAGAAGATGAGCAAAGGGGGCAAATTGGTGGACCTGGAGGCAGATGATGGTCATTAGAAAAAGAAGCAGATTCAGGCAAATCTGCGGCCAAGAGCCAGCAGCAGTACAGGAAGCAGGATGACACCTGGCAACAGGACGGCTTCCTCTGCTTGGCCAGCAAAGCAGGTACCAGTTTTATAAAAGCACAAATGGGCAGGCCAGCACTAGGATTGCTCTCTGGAGAAATTCCCAAGGAGAACATTTCCAAATGGAGGTCGAATCCTGAGGGAAGATAACCTAGCAATGATGAGGTAGGGAGGACGTTAGTTAGAGGCCATGTTACAAGGAAAATCCAAGAGAAACCAAGAATCGCAAATGTCCAAATTCCATGAGAGGGAGCCAGCCCAGCTCATGACAAAGACTCCCAAGGATATGATAAAGAGGGATCTGCTTGCCTTTCTTTGTTCTCCTGAACACGCATGGCCCGTGTGGAACATGAAGACTAGATATCATAACTAAAAACATATCACGAAGGAATATCGAAGAAGATTTTAGTTTGGATATCTGATTTCCTCTGGCCTGTGTAACCTCATCTCCCACTAGATTTCATGCATGCCTTTACCCACTTAAAGCTCTAAAGTACATGTAGAGTCATTGTTTTTTATGTACTCCAGTGTGTAAAAGAGAAGCTATGTGTTACAATAAGTAAAAAAAAAAGTGTTTCTACAAAATAATAAAAACTTGTTTCAAACAAAACTATCAAAGCATGAAGCTGTTGTTTCTCCACATATTCTTCATCTAAATCTACAAAAAGAATACATAGTTATTGTACTGCCCACCCCCACAAAAAAATCAGCATTCAGCCATTTCCAGAGGTAGTATATGATCAAGAACAAATGGTACCAAAAGAAGTCTAAGCTGTACTGTAGCCATGACCAAAAAACAGTAGGTGGAATATCAAGGGAAATGCTTCAGCATGCTATTGAATCACTAGAAGCACTCCTTCTTCTATGTCAAGAAATTTTATTTATTTATTTTAAATCATTTTATTAGGGGCTCATACAACTCTTATCACAATCTATACATACATCAATTGTGTAAAGCATATTTGTACATTCATTGCCCTCATCATTCTCAAAACATTTGCTCTCCACTTATATGTCAAGAAATTTGGACAGCTACCCAGCCAGTGGACTGCAAGAAACTCTTATTTGTGTCCATTCCAAAGAAAGGTGACACAACAGAGTATGTAAGTTGTCAAACAGTATGATTCATACCTCACGCTGGTGAAACTTTGTAGAAGACAATTCAATAATCAAGAGCCTCCAGAAATTCAAGGCAGAGCAGGAGAGGATGTGGCAAAAGGGATCGTATTGCTGACATCAGATAGATATTGGCTGGGAAGCACAGAATACACAAAATATGCTTACTTGTGTTACATTAACTATGCAGTCATCTGACTGTGTGTATTATAACAATGGATAACATTAAGGAGAATTGGAATTCCAGAACACTTCGTTGTGCTCATGTATACAGACCAAGAGGCGGTTGTTACATTAGAACAAGGAAATACTGGGTGGTTTAAAATCAGGAAACGTATGTGTCAAGGTTGTATCCCTTCACCATATTTATTCAATCTGTATGCTAAGCTAATTATCTGAGAACCTGGACTATATAAAGAAGAATGTCACATCAGTATTGGAAAAAAAGTCTAATTAACAACCTACAACATGCAGATGACACAACCTAGCTTGGAAAAATGAGGAGGACTTGAAACACTTGCTGATGAAATCAGACTATAATCTTCAGTATGAGTTGGAACTCCCTATAAACAAAGGCAAAATCCTCACAATTGAACCAAGAGACAACCTCATGATAATAGGAAAAAAACTTAAAGTTGTCAAGGATTTCATTTGCTTGACTCCACAATCAGTGACCATGAAAACAGCTGCAAAGAAATCAAAGGGGAAAAAAAGAAAAGAAATCAAAGGATATATTGCACTGGGCAAGACTGCTACAGAAGACCTCTATAACGTATTAAAGAGCAAAATTTGTGGCTTTTTCTTTTGCAAAATTGTTTCTTTAAAGACTAAGGTGCATCTGATCCAACCCATTATATTTTCAATCATTTCATAAGTGCGTGAGAGTTGTACAGTGAATAAGGAAAACCAAAGAATCGTGGTCTCAGAATTGTGGTGTCACAGGTCTGCATTGAAGGGTAAGCTTTCTTTCACCTGAGACAGGCTATCAAGAGGGACCAGTCCCTGGAGAAGGACACAATGCTTGACGAAACAGAGAGTCAGTAAAAAAGAGGAAGTCCCTGCACAAGATGGACCGACACAGTGGCTGCAACAATTGGGCTCAAACCACAATTGCACAGAGTCACTAAGAATAAAAACTGACTTGAGGTCACCTAAAAAATATGTTTGTGTGTGTGTACACACACATATATGGATATCAATATACACATGAGGGGGTCTTCCAAAAGTTTGTGAAAATAGGATTAAGGTTTATTTCTCCTGCAAACACATCCAAAATACTTGGGATGAACTCACGAGCCTCCTTTCTAAGGAGCCTGGCTGGTTGTACTTATCCCAAGAGTGATTGGTTTGTTCCTTAGGCAGTCCCTGGTACTTTCAATATTTTTTGACAAACCATAATTCGAAGTCTTCCATTCTTTTGCAAGTATCCTTATTCATTGTCCCAAACCTTCACATGCAGATGAGATGATTAAAAATTCCACGGTTTGGGTCAGGTACATCTTCATCCTCAAAGGGATCTCCTTGCTCTTCAACACTGCAAATGGAACTCGTGCAGCAAATTTCCCCAGTGCAATGCATCCTTTGATTTCTTAACTGCCCTTTCCATGAGCACTGATTGGGGACCCATGCAGATGAAGTCTTTGACAACTTCAATCTTGTCTCCATTTATCATGGCGTTGTTTATTGGTCCAGCTGTGAGAACTGTGGCTTTCTTTACAGTGAGTTGCTATCTGTACTGAAGATCGTGGTCTTTAACTTTCATCAGCAAGTTCTTCCAGTCCTCCTCATCTTCAGCAAACAAAGCTGTGTCATCTGCATATTGTAGGTTGTTAATAAGCCTTCCTCCAGTCCTGATGTGACATTCTTCTTCACAGAGTCCAGCTTCTTAGATCATTTGCTTAGCATATAGTTTGAGTAAGTATAGTGAAATGATACAACCTTGACACACACGTTTCCTCATTTTAAACAGCACAGTATTCACTTGTTCTGTTCAAATGACAGCCTCTTGGCCTGTTACAAGGTTTAAGGGTTCTAGAATTCCCATTCTTCTCAATGGTATTCAGAGTTTGGTATGATGCAGACAGCCAAATGCCTTTGCATAGCCAATACGACCCAAGTAAACAGATTTGGGGTGTTCTCTGCTTTCAGCCAAGATCCAGCTGACGTTAGCAAACCCATATCCTTACTCCATACCCTATTCTGAAACGTCCTTGAATTTCTGGCCGCTCCCTGTCGACATGTTGCTGCAACCATTGTGGAACGGTCTGTAGCAAAATTGTATTTGTGGTCTAAATGATGTTGGGTCACCTTTCTTTGGAATGGATAGAAATCTGGGTCTTTTCCAGTTAGTTGACCAGATAGCTGTCTTCCAAATGTCCTGGCATAGATGAGTGAGTGCTTCCAGTGCTTCAACGGCGTGTTGAAACATTCCCATTGGTATTCCATCAATTCCGGTAGCCTTAGTTTTCACTCAGGCCTTTAGTGCAGCTTAGCCCTTTGTACCATTGGTTCTTGATCATATGCTACCTCTTGAAATGGCTAAAGGTCGACCAGTTCTTTTTGGGACAATGACTTTGTATCCTTTCCACCATCTCAGATGCTTCCTGCGTCATTCAATATTTTGCCAATATCATCCTTCAATATTCAACATAATCATTGAACTCTAGGCTGGAATATTTTCTTCATTTCTTTCAGCTTGCAATATGCTGATAGTGTTTGTGTTCTTTCTCACACACCAGCTTCTATTTTTATATCTAGATTTTATAATTCTTTGAAATAGCCCCAGCCACACAGAACTCACAGGGTTTATTAAAGAAGCTAATAAGTTGTGATACAGCTGAGAAATGCTTAAGATACAATGATTCAGTCGGGACATATTACAAAGTTCTTTCAAGGCTGCTAATAAATTCCCAAAGTGCATGCCACACAGCTGTAAGCCTCATCCTGAACGTATTCAGCTCAAGGTCCATGTGTCCACAAGCCCAGCTTCCCCAATTAACACCAATGCAGCCCACTCCACAAGCCGAGCTTTTGACCCAAAACACTCAGTTTCCTTGCTCTGTGGGCTGGGACGTCCACCACTGTGTCTCATGCTCTGGCACCTGGTTCTGCTGCTGCTCCTCTGACGTCACAGGTAGCTTCTGGATGAAGGAAGTACACAGCACAGGCATTTCAGGATCCGGAGGTCACCCTTCACTCCTGACTTGCTGGTAGTGAAATCCCCTCTCCTGCTTCTCAGAGGTCTCCTTTAGACCCAGCAGGATGGCAAGCACAATGAACACCATTAACAATGACTCACAAGTGAATCCTACTCGTGTTTTCCTCATACCTTCCTCTCCAGACCCATGCAAAAAAAAAAAAAAAAGGTCATTAGGGTAGGTTACAGAGGATTTGACTAAAAGAACCACATTAAATAAGTCACAGCCTCTTTATCGTTTTCCTTTGGGGATTTCTAACTTCAGATCTTTACATATTTCATTGTTATACTTTACTTGCCTTCTGGGGTTGCCCTTTGAAATGTTCTGTTCAACTCTTTGACCTCATCAGTGCTTCCATTTTTGTTAGCTACATTCAAGAGCAAGTTTCAGTCTCTTCTGACAGGGAAATGAACTTTCCTTTCTTTCTTATCTTTTTAATTACCCTTTTGCCTTCTTCATATGATGTTCTTGATGTCATCCCACAGCTTGCCAAGTCTTCTGTCATTAGTGTTTAATGCATCAAAGATGATCTTGAGATGTTCTCAAATTTCAGGTGGGATATACACAAGGTCATATTTTGACTGCCTTAGACTTGTTTTCATTTTCTTCAACTTCTGCCTGAATTTACATATGAGCACCTGATGATCTGTTCCATACAACCTTGTGTGTGTGTGTCCATATGTACATATATACATATATAGTTCCTGGGTGGTGCAAATGACTGAGAAGTTTGCTGATCTGAAAGGCTGGTAGTTTGAGCCCACCCAGAGCCTGCTTCCAAAAAGTCCCAGCCTGGGAAGACTATGGAGCATGGTTCTACTTTGCATCACATGGGATAACCATGAGTCCCAATTATGATATTCTGATATTGCAATAAAAATCAGTTCTCATTTAGTGTGTATCATTTTCCAAACTAAATTATAGGAAATAAGGGGTCTTAGTAGTTTTATGCTTCATCAGTGTACAGGAGTATTATTTATGCATATTATTTTTAAAATATGCAAACGATATTATTATTAATTCTTTTTGAACAAATGAGTGAATGAATTTTCTTAGAAATATTGGCTTGACACTTATTTTTGCACATGAATAGGTAGATTACTTACTCCATTCATCCATAGCTAAATTCATTCACTTATCAACTACTGATTAAAAACCTACTTTGCTCTAGCTCTTAAGTGAAATATGGAGGTCCAAAATTTAATAAATCAGCTACTATCCAGAGACACAGTCACGACTCTGGAGGAACATAATTCAGTGATGGAGACAGAGAAGAAACTAGATCATTTCAATCATCACAGGCATCAGGAACTGTCATCTATTTGGGTAGAATTTGTACTTTCCTAGCCCACATAGTTGTAAAATGCAGTGTAGCCCCATACCCTTTATCCCAAGATGATTGATCCTTCAATAGGCAATTGAGTCATAAGTATTTTACATTCTTTATTAAAGTGATTATTTCCCTGGTCAATAGAAAAAATTAGCCATAATCTCTATAGTTGGGGTTTTATCTGTTGCCCAATAAGACAAGAGCAAATAAATTTAGTAACTCACCAACAGGGACACTGAACTAAAAAGAATGGCTAGAAGATTCTATAGGACCTGAGAAAGATTTACTTGCTATTGGTTTCAAAGAAAATTGCTCTCAAGAAAACAACTCAAATTGAATTGCTCTAAATAGATGAACTAAGGACTTCTTTTTTTAAAATAATTTTATTGGGGCTTATACAACTCTTATCACAATCAATACATACATCAATTGTGTAAAGCACATTTGTACATTCATTGCCCTCATCATTCTCAAAACAGTTGCTCTCCACTTAAGCCCCTGGCATCAGCTCCTCATGTTTCCCCTCCCTCATGAACCCTTGATAATTTATAAATTATTATTTTGTTATATCTTGCACTGTCCGAAGTCTCCCTTAACCCACTTTTCTGTTAGCCATCCCCCAGAGAGTGGATTATATGTAGATCCTTGTCATCGGTTCCCCCTTTCTACCCCACCCTCCCTCCACTCTCCAGGTATCGCCACTCTCACCACTGGTCCTGAAGGGATCATCCACCCTGGATTCCCTCTGTTTCCAGTTCCTATCTGTACCAGGGTACATCCTCTGGTCTAGCCAGATTTGTAAGGTAGAATTGGGATCATGATAGTGGGGGGTGGAGGGCAGGAAGCATCTAAGAACTAGAGGGAAGTTGTATGTTTCATCGTTACTACACTGCACCCTGACTGGCTCATCTCCTCCCGAGACCCTCCCGAGACCCTTCCGTAAGGGGATGGAACTAAGGACTTCTAAATAGCCTACTCTATTTAGAGATAGCCAAGAATAGGTCATTTAACTCTGAAATCATTTTGAGAAATTTTGCTGTTGTTTTTTTTCTTCCTTGTGTTCTGTGATAAGTGACTTCTCTCTGACTTTTGCTTATGCTTTTCTTCATAGTCTTATACCCTTTGTTTCTTCTGTTCAATGTTCTTTATAACCTGGTTTCCCTTGAATGCCTCTAGAACCACATATTTTAGTAGTGCTGTGTTTATGATATTCTGACAGTGCAAGAATAAACAAAACATTTAAGCAAGACCTTATAAATGAGAAAATAAAATGGAATTCAAAAATAAAATTTAAGGTAGTTGATTTGTAGACCAAGGCGCAAAATGTAAATGTATGATACAAAAGCAAAGAAACATGTTTTCAGTGAGTGGATTCCAGCTTATAGCAACGCAAACCTGTAGGCCAGAATAGAACTGCTCCTTTGGGTTTCCAAGGCTGTAAATCTCAACAGCAGCAGAAAGTCTTATCTTTTTATTGTAGAGGGACAGATGGAACTGAATTGATGATCTTGTAGTTATAAATCCAATTTATAATCCACTACACCACCAAATGCATGATAGGGAACAATATAATACTTTGAAGCTGTACAGAATTTTGCAGCTAATATAAATAAAATGCACTTGGGAAAGGAAAAATGAGAGACAAAAATTGCACTCAACGTTCTTATATATTTGAAAAAATTTAAGAGACAACTGCTCATTAATTATTCTCCATGGACCAAAGAAGAGAAAATTGGCTTAAGATGAAAATCATTATTTTTAGTTTACATCAGCATGGCTTTCTTTACTATCACACAGATGAAACACAAGGTGCCTAAGGGAGATGGTGGAAATTCTAGTCATTCACTAAGTGTTTAGTGCTATCCTCTCAAAAAGAGAACAGAAAACTTCCTGAGCTGGAGGACCTAGCTCTTTGCCTGATTAAAGAAAGGTAGTTATGACAGGCATTAACTTGGGTGAAAGGGAAGGTATTAATCCACTAGAGACAAGGAAATTAAGGAGGGGGGTTGGTAGACTACTGGGGTGCGGGGGGGGGCGGTGATAAGTAGTTTAAACTGTTGAATAAAAAATTGATGATCTAAAATATAAAACTCCCACCTACCTTTCCCGATCTATGGGACTATCAAAAATATGAGCAGGGAAACTCTGGATGGATTCTGAAGTGCCTTGTTTAAAGGCGTTAGTTGTATTAGTCTTGTGCTTTATTTATTCCATTAGGTTGAATTCCTATCCCATGACTTTCTACAAAATAAGAGGTCCTTGTATTTTGTATAGGCCTTTCTCTCAATTTTAAGTTGGACTCTCAGAGTGTGCTGACCTCTGGGACTAGCTGTGGTTGGAAGAATTTGTTTGGTGTTATGCCAGCAGTAACCTCATTCACCAATTATGGCAGCTAACATTTTCAGTCATTAAGTTCAGAATGAAGATTAAAGATAGAAATAATTCCTTCTGGATAGCAAAACAACTGAATCAAAATAGTCAGATCATTTTGAAAGCATACTACTGTGAACCTATTTTCCTTTTTTTTTAAGAAATCATTTTACTGGGGGCTCTTCCAGCTCTTATAACAGCCCATACATCAACTGTATCAAGCACATTTCTACTTGAGCCCTTGATATCAGGCTCCTCTGTTTTCCTCTCTCACCCCACCCTCCCACCCTTGTGAACCCTTGATAAATTATCAATTATTATTATTTGCATATCTTACACTGTCCACCATCTCCCTTCACCCACGTTTCTGTTGTTCGTCCCCTCAGGGGTGGGTGGTGGTGGTTATACTTCGATCATTGTGATCTGCTCCCCTGGAACCTCAATGTGTAGACCCTGTGCTTACATTTATCAGCCCAGAGACTACCGGGAGAAGTAGTTTGAGGAAACCAGAAGGGACATATTCGGCAAAATGAGAGATGACTTACCTTGCAACTAGCCAGACAGCCTGACATTTACACTCAGCTAAATGCACTTTCAAACCTCATGTTCAGGTCTAGATATGTGCTGCCCCAATAAAAAAAATCATGTGAACCACATGTGTAATTCAAGCCCCACTTCAGTTGCCTTGAGCTGACTCTGACTCATGTGACCAACATGCTAGAGGAGTAGAGGTATCTCTGTGGAGTCTGCCATGACTGAGTTGGGGAAGTAGACTTGCATAGATTAAGCGTGGCTCTCATTCACCAGTTGTGGCCGCTCACCCCTGGGTGGGCTTGACCTCAGCCTTTAGGTTAGCAGCTGAAGGTGTTAGCCATTTCCACTCCCAGGCGACTCCATAATTATCTACCAGCTACCTTGGAAAAGCGAGGGAGGTGGGGAGCAACATGTATTTTTTTCTTCAACTTTTGAAAAATTATCCTAGGGGTGAAAGTTTCCAGAGCAAATTGATTTTCTATTCAACAATTCATACACGTTATTTGTTGTGATATCGATTGGGATACCCACAAGGCATAGCGCTCTTCCTACACCCTCCCTTTGTTTATTGTCTCCGTTCTTCTTTTCTATCCCTTTCAGCCTTCCGTGCTTTTTGTGTGCCATCCTCACAGCGTCTACATTCCATATCCTCCTTCTAGTTCCTTCTTTTATTTTTTTTTTCAGGATGGAGCTCCTTGTCTGTTTTCTTCTTCTTCTTAAATCATTTTACTGGGGGATCTTACAGCTCTTATAACCATCCTTACAACAATTGTATCAAGCACACTTGTACATGTTGCCATCATCAATTTCGAAACATTTTTTTTCTACTTGAGCCCTTGATATCAGCTCCTCTTTTTTCCTCCCCTTCTTTCCCTTCATGAACCCTTGATAAATTATATATTATTATTATTTTCTTTCTACTATTGGTCCAGGTGAATAAACCCAAACCCACTCACTGTCATCAAGTTAATGCTGACTCATAGCGAATGCTCCTGTGGGTTTCCGTGACTATAACTGTTGAAGGGAGTAGAGAGCCTGGTTTTTTTCCTGAGGAGAGGCAATTACTGTGCCTTGGATGGCCACGTGCAAGTTGGGGCACTACACAACCAACTCGGTGGGATGACAGAAGCACTACATATATTCGTTACTAGGCCAATTCATGATGTCCCACAAAACCATAGCTCAGCCTTCACACCAGAAACCAGACGCCATGCGGTGCTTGGTGGTCCAGAAACAGCCGCAGCAGCCACTCCGGCACTCTGGTTTGGTAATTTTGTCCATGCCCTTTTTGCCCATCGAACTTCCTAAAAGTGTACAACTTTTGGACAACAAGTATGCTAAGCAACTGTGCGATTCTGCATAATAATAAATATATGTATATAATACTGTTTAGGCAAATTATAGATATTATCTATGTATCTGTATGTGTGTGTATGTGCGGGTGGGTGGGTGTATCCCTTTTGCCCATCTTTCCCATCCTGGTGACCACTAAAAATCTTTATCGCTGTACGTTTGCCTTTTCTTATATTTGTATGAGTGAAGTCACATAACGTCTGTCCTTTGGTGATTGCCTGATTTCCCTGAGCATCATGTCTTCAAGTCTCAGCCACACTGTAGTACTTATCAAGAGCATGTCTCCTACCGTTGGAGTTGTTTTCCGTCATGGATATGTACACATTTTGCTTACCAATTCATCTGTTGATGGGCATTTAAGTAGTTTACAGCGGTGAAAAGTGTTGTGGTGAACATCTTTTTTCCCCCAAAACCATTTTATTGGGAACTAATAGAGATATCATATCATTCCATTGTTCAATCACATCAAGCAGTACCATATAATTTCTATCACAATCAGTTTCAAAAATTCTCTGTTTTCTTGAACTCCCTTGACATCAGTTCCCCTTGATTCCACCTTCCTCCACTCTATCCCCCAAGCACCCGTATTCTACTTACTGTCTCTCTAGGTTCATCAATCCAGGGTTCATAGACCGAAAACCACAAAAACATAACCAAATTCAAGACAAACCAATGACAAAATATATCTAGTTAACCCCCAATATAAAAAAATGAATAAAAATAACACGGAAAATGTTGAAAACCAGATCAGGGCCAATGTGCATGGGGGTGGGTGACAAGGTTTTAGCCATTCAAGTCAGGTTTATCACATTTCTCCTATAGTCATCTCTCCAATGCATGCCATCTAGTAATTGGTTTCTTCACATCCCTCTATTATGGATAGAAGGAAATCACCAGAAGCTTATTCCATGTATAGATCCTGCAAATGTATTTTGTGCTTCCACTATGATCCAGAGCCTTCTGTAAACCAGAATTTCACAATTTAAATTCTGATACCATTCCCTTACATGATTTGCAATCCTTCAGTCACTGATGTTGGTGAGCTTCTTCAATGTGGACTTAGTTGACATCTCACTTAGATGGCTGCTTGTTTGGAAATAAGCCTTTAAGACCCCTATTTCATCTGACAGATGGACTAATTTCTTCACTGCACTCTGCCATAGCACCTGTATCTTCTGTGTCCCCTTCCTTCGGATGAGTATCAAGCAGGGCCATGATGTAAGAGCAAATTGTTCTTAAATTGTAGATATGATTTAGTATGAGCCCCATACACCTTCCTGGATCTGTGCTTTTTTATCTGCCTTTGGTCTATAGAGACCTCCTTGTTAATTTATGGTAAGAGTCTTATCTATTATCTCCCTGGAGCCTAAAGATCTTCCATTAATATTGTCATTGATAAGCCTCTGGTACTAATTTTTTAACACGTTTGAGAAAGGGACATTAAGTCAATGTAGGCTAACTCCATATCAGAATACCTGAATTATTCACTTGAACATAATAAATACCTTAGTGGCTGGACACTATTTATACAAACAATGGGAGTAGGCAGTCAGAGAAATTTTACAATAATATTTACTGAGAATGTCAGTCACAGAATAATATATACCTTAATACAGTATATAGGGCATTTATATAGTGAGTCAATGGTTGTCCACCTCCTGACAGTTCAATACTCTTGGTATAGTTGGCTTCTGCTTCTCCAAACACTGAATTTTCAGTTCGAACTCCTCAGGTGACAAGTGTGTTTGAAGAAGATTCCATTTCACCGAGTGGAATTTCCGGATCAGATCTCTCTGGTGTGGTCTTTGGAGCGTGTTGTGCCCCTTGAAGATCCACGATTCAGTGCCCCAGTATTCTACGGCACTTGGGCCAGTGTGGTTTACTCAGTGCATATTGCCATGAATATTCCCCTCTTAGGGTCCTTAAAAGTATTTTTAGTCATTTCTACCCCATCCCCAACCCCCACCCCACCAACAGTTCTGCACTCATGTTCTCCCGGACTTGTCTGCCCCGTTTCCCCTCTCCTGACTTGACTTTCCCATTAGTATCCCTCATCCCTCTCATAGGGATGTCTACCTGTCTGGGGGAACCTTGGCCATAACTTTGCATGGCAGCCACCAAATAGTCAACACCTTTCCCTTGACAATTTGCTCCCACCTGACGTGAGGAGTCCTCTGCTAAAGTGACCTTTGAGACTCATACCTAGAGAGGATGGTGTGTTGCTCGTTGGTGCCAGTCAGGCCAGCAGACTGGACGCCTGGAAGCCTGAGCTTGTGCCCATAGGGTCAAGAAACAGAACATCCTTTTAGATCCTATCTTTTTGAGTATTTGGGGTTTATACCTAGGAATGAATGGAATGTCTGGGTCATATAGTAGTTCTATTTTTAGGTTGCTTTTGTTTTGTTTTTAAGGAACAGAGACTGTACCATTTTGCAGTCCCACAAGCAGTGGCTAAGGCTTCAAATTTCCCTACATTCTGGTCAGCATTTCTGTTTCATTTTGTTTTGAATCTTACCCATCCTAGTAGGTGTGTAATGGTATCTCATTGTGGTTTTGAGTTACACCTCTCTTATGGCCAGTGATGCTGAGTGTCTTTTTATGTGTTTGCTGCAATGTCTATTCAAGTCCTTTGCCCATTTTATGATTGGATTGTCTTTGTGTTGTTCAGTTGTCAAAATTACATACATAGTAGGGGGACTCAAATGTATGTAGAAAATAGAATAGAAGGATAATGGAAATATTCATAAACATTTTGAAGTCCCCTCACAGTTTGGGTTTTAGATACTTTGGGGATATGTGATTTCCAAAGAAATTTCTTCCATCAGCAACTTGTCTTTTTACATTTTTGACTTTAACAAAAGTTTAAAGGTTTTATGAGAATCCCTTTATTTATTTTTTCCTTTTCCTATTTGTGAGTTTGTTATTCTATTAGATAATCTATTCTTGAAAGGTAGGCCTGACAGAGTTGACCCTCCTTGTTCTAAGAATTTTATGGGTTTTGTTTACACATTTAGGTCCTTAATACATTTTTAATTTGTTTTTGTGTATGATGTGAGGCAATTTTCCCAGCACCATTTTTTGAGAGACTCTTTTCCTCCACCAAAATATTTTAGTATCCTTGGCAAAAATCATGTGTGTGTTACTTTCTGGACTCTCGATTCTGTTCTTGCTATCTCTCTTGTAATATCAGTGACAGGTTGCTTTAATTATTGTAGCTGTAGGCTATGTTTTCAAATCAGGAAGTGTGAGCCCTCCTACTTTGTTCTTTGTCTGTATCCTTTTAGCTCTTCGGTGTCTCTTGCCTTCCCTTATAGAGCTGGGGATCAACTTCTCTAATTATGTTAAGACGGCTTTTGGAATTTTTAGTGGGATGTCTTTGGATCTATAGATCACTTTTGGTAATATTGACATCTTAATGCTAGTAAGTCTTTTTATCCACATCCTTGCATTTATTTAAATCTTCTTTAATCTCTTCCAGAAATGTTTTATAGTTCATTGTATTAGTCCTTCATGAAATTATTTCCCTAATTTCCTGTTCAGATTTCTCATTGCTGGTATATAGAAACCCAGCTAATTTTTGTTTGTACAACTCTGAAACTTTCTTAAATCCCTGTTAGCTATTAAAGTTTTCTTGTGGCCCTTTGGAATTTTTAATATAAGGGATTATATTATCCACAAATAGAGATAAATCTACTTCTTCTTTTCCAAACTGGATGCTTTCATTTTGACAACCCCAGAATCTAGAAATAGAAAAGCAAACTAAGCCTAAACCTACCAGTAGACCGCTGTCTCCTTTCACTCACATTTCTGGTGTTCACCCGGTCAATCATTGTGGTTGGTTCCCTCTGCCTTCCCTCTTCCCCCCACCTTCCACCTACCCTCCTGGTATCACTACTCTTAATTCTGTTCTAAGGGGTTTATCTGATCTGGATTCCATGTTTCATGAACTCTTATCTGTATCAGTGTACATCCTAAGGTCTAGCCAGAACTGAAAGGCAGGGTTGAGGTTATGAAAGCGGGGTGGAGGTGGGGGGATTGAGGAAGCCTCAAAGAACCAGAAGAATATTATGTGTTTCATTGGTGCTATACTACACCCTGGTTGACTCATCCCTTCCGTGTGACCCTTCTATGAGGGATGTCCTTATTATGTACAGATGGGTTGGTGTAGGGTATGAAAATGACCATAATTTGTAACATCAAAAGATCACGAGGTGGGGTGGGGGTTGAGCTGATACCAAGTGCTGAAATCGAAAGTAAATGTTAATAAATGATGATAACAACATATGTATAAATATGCTTGATATAACTGATGTATGGGATATATTAAGAAGTGTAAAGGCCCCCAATAAAATGTTTTTTTAAGTAAAAAAGATAAAATAAACCTACCAGAAGAAAGGGAACAACACAGATCAGAGCAATAATAAATGAAATAGAAGACAGAAAAGCAATAGAGAATATCAATAAATCCAGAAGTTGGTTCTTTGAAAATATAAGTAAAGTTGAAAGACCTTTAGCTAGACTAACAACAAAAATAAGAGAAAAGATACAATTAGCTAAAATAAAAAATGAAAGGGAGAACATTACCACTGAAGCTACAGAAACAAAGAGAATCATGACAGGACACTACATTATAAACAACTGTATGGCAACAGATTTGATCACCTCGATGAAATGGACCAATCTTAGAAGCACTCAGCCTATCCAAACTGATTCAAGGGGAAACAAAAAGTCTCAACAGACATAACAAATGAAGAGCTCAAATTGTGATTTAAAAAAAATATGTGTTGGACTAGATGGCTTCACCGGGGTATTCAAGCAAACATTAGGAGAAGAATTGACACCAATTCTGTTTAAATGCTTCCAAAATATAAAGAAAGAAGGAATGCTTTCTTTTTTTTTTAAATTTAAATCATTTTATTGGGGACTCATACAACTCTTATCACAATTCATATATACATCCATGATGTCAAGCACATTTGTACATTTGTTGTCCCCATCATTCTCAAAACATTTGCTTTCCATTTGGGCCCTTGGAATCAGCTCCTCATTTTTCCCCTCCCTCCATGATCCCCCCTCCGTCATTAACCCTTGAAATTTATTAATTATTATTATTTTATCATATCTTACAGTGCTCGACGTCTCCTTTCACCCACTTTACTGTTGTCCATAGCCCCAGGAGGAGGTTATATGTAATCCCTGTACTCGGTTCCCCCTTTCCACCCCACCCTCCCTCCACCCTCCTGGTATCGCCACTCTCACCACTGGTCCTGAAGGGATCATCCATCCTGGATTCCCTGTGTTTCCAGTTCCTATCTGTACCAGTGTACATCATCTGGTCTAGCCAAGTTTGTAAGGTAGAACTGGGATCATGAAAGTGGCGGTGGGGCGGTGGGGGGAGCATTTAAGAACTAGAGGAAAGTTGTGCATTTCATCAATGCTACACTGCACCCTGACTGACTCATCTCCTCCCCGCTACCCCTCTGCAAAGGGATGTCCAGTTGCCTACAGATGGGCCTTGGGTCCCCACCCCAAACTCCCCCCTCATTCACGATGATATGATTTTTTGTTCTTTGGTGCTTGATACCTGATCCCTTCAACACCTCGTGATCACGCAGGCTGGTGTGCTTCTTTCATGTGGGCTTTGTTGCTTCTGGGCTAGATGGCTGCTTGTTTACCTTCAAACCTTTAAGACTTCAGACGCTATATCTCTTGACAGCCGGGCCCCATCAGCCTTCTTCACCACATTTGCTTATGCCCCCATTTGTCTTCAATGATCATATTGGGGAAGGTGAGCACACAATGATAATATAGAAGGAATACTTCCTAATCTTTTATATGATACAAACATTAGCCTGATATCCAAACCAGACAAAGACACTGCACACAAAAAAGAAAATTATAAGTTGATAATCTCATATAAATACATATGCAAAAATCCTCAAAAAATACTAGCAAACAGAATCTAGCTATTTATTAAGAGTTATACACCATGATTATGTGGGATTTATTCCAGGAGCCCAGGGCTAGTTCAACATTAGAAACTCAATCGACATAACATACCACACTAATAGAACAGAAAAAGCACCTGATAAAATTTAACACCCTTCCTTGATGAAAACGCTAAAGAATATTGGATAGAATGAAAATTTCTGGATATGATTCAAGGCATCTATGAAAAGCCAACATTACATTTACAAAGAAATACTGTAAACTTTCTCTTTGAAATTGGAAATAAGACAAGGATGACACACTCACTGCTCCTATTTAACACTATATAATTAGTCCTAGTTAGTTCATATTTTATACTCATAAAATATCTCAATTTGAGCTATTCACATTGTAAGAGACCAATAGCAACATATGGTGAGCAAATCAGACAGAAAAGTTCTAGGCCATACATCTGACTTCAGCTGCAGAAAAGATAAGCATAACCCTGATACTCAAACCAGACAAGGACCCCACAAAGGTAGAAAACAACAATCCAATATCCCCCATGGACCTAGATACAAAAATTCTCAACAAAATCTTGGCCAATAGAATCCAACAACCTATCAATAATAATAATAATACATCGTGACTAAGTGGGATTCATACCAGGTATGCAGGGATGGTTCAACATTCAGAAAATAACTGATGTAATCCACCACATGAACAAGAACAAAGATAAGAACAATATGATTCTATCAATTGATGCAGAAAAGGCATTTGACAATATCCAACACACCCATTCCTAATAAAAGCTCTCTAGAATATAGGATTCGAAGGGGGAAATTCTCAATACAATAAAGTCCATAAAAAACACCCTAAAAAACAATAGCCAGTATTACACTCAATGGAGAAAAGCTGAAAACATTTTCACTGACAAAGGGAGCCTGGCAAGGATGGCCCTTATCACCATGCGTATTCAACATTGTGCTGGAAGGCCTAGCCAGACCATAAGGCAATGGCAGGAAATCAAGAAGTACCATTGGGCAAAGAAGGAATGCAACTTATGCTATTTGCAGATCATATGATGTTATCTATTGAGGATCCTTAGGTGTCCACAATAGGGTTGCTGGAAACAACAGAGGAGTTTAGTAGAGTAGTAGGACTCAAGATTAACAAGTGGAAATCAATTGGATTCCTATGTGCCTGCGATGAGAATACTGAAGAAGAGATCAAGAGGAAAGTTTTTAACTACTATCTAGTTTCTAATTCACCTGAAATTTCCCTCAGGACACGAATGCTGCTAGCGTGAAGCCAATGTGGTGTTTATGTTTCTCAGGATCTGCAATCAGTGTGGAGAAGACAAATGATGAGAGTGACTAACTGGGAAATAAAAACTGCCCATTGCATGTACCCAAAATAAAACCTGACTGTGCCGGGAAGCATATTTGTGAGATATTTATGTAATAAAATGTAACATCTGTCCTACTAGTATTCTCCAACATCCATAATCTTTGGAGAACCCTGAGCGACTGGAAGGAGACAGGTGTTAACTTCCTTCATGAGAAAAGGAAATGGGAAAAACCCGAAAGGGAAACAGAGATGGCAAAAGGCATCTGCTGGTTGGTTATTCAGTAAGTTAAGAGCCAAATCACAAACACACACCTTTGCATTCAAGCAAGGCTTCAGAAAGACTTTGAGAGTCTAGTGATTATTTGTATGTATTTGAACTAAAAGCCTATCTTCAATTAAAGGCAACACTAGCTAGGACCCTGGAAAAAATTCTATTTGCATAGGAAAGCCACAATCCCAAGTTCACAGAAACATATCGTTGGCATCCTAGTAGCTTGCTCAGCTTGAACATATGCTATCCGATTCTATTTTAGAATCATAAAAAAAATCAACACTAGCACTTTGGGTGCAGATTAAAGTACAAGCCTAGGACAACTAGGAAGCATGTCATTATTGATTGAATTTGAAGTTTAATGGAGAATTTCAATGATTTGGGGACTAATTGTGGACATTTCGCTACCATTTTCTTTGAATTTTAAGTTTTCTTTAAGAGACCACAGATGGAAAAGCTATTCATTCATTTCTACATTCTGCAGATTGACTGTCTTCGTGTGCATGGCTGGGATCTAGTGCAAGGGGTGCAGTCTTTAGAGGTTAATGATGTCCTTGGATCGTAGGATTTAATACTGACAGTATTAAAACAAATGATCAGGCAGGTACTTCACCTAAAGAGGCATATTTTAATTTCCACCAATGAATTCTACCCTGTTTTTGCTGTGGCTAAGAGAAGAAAACAGAGAGCCGGGGATCAACGGAATGGTCAAATTAAGTCCAGCTATATCTCTCTCAATATGACTTCATGCAAGTCTTTCCATGTCTCCAAAGGCTTGAATTTTTCATCAATGAAAAATTAAAAGGAAGAAAATCCTAAGGAAGGGAACATTATCAGCAGAGAACTGAAGGTAAATGTGACAAGAGACCCTGGATGTGACTAGGGAAGAGATTCGACATTAAGAAGGAGAAGAGGAGGAGCAGCTATGGATAGTGTGAGCTAAGGCCAGGATGCAGCTGTATACTCTACAAGTCATTAACTGCCGGAGTACCAGACTGCCAGAAAAGAAAGCATAAAAACTCATCAGAGATCAAAATGCTTGGACGCAGGAAGCCACCCCCCACCCCTCCACCAGCAGGTAGTTGCAATAATTCTTGTGCGAGGTGAAGAGGCCTGAAGTAATATTGTGATAGAGGCAACAGAAGGGAAGAATAAGTGACTATAGATAGAAATAGAAAGGAAGAGAAGAATGAGTCAAAAGATGACTGCAAATTTTAAATCTAGGCAAAGATGATGGTATAATACACAGAAATAGAAGGTGTGAAAGGAGAGTGGAAAGGGTTTGTGAGATGATGAAGTACAGGATAGTAATGGCAAGTCAGCTATGGAGAAACTTTGCCTGGGAGTCCAGTAATGTGAAATTGGTGATGTTGGCATATCTAGATGCAGTGGCCAGATATGGCGGCATAGTTGAAATCCTAAGAACACAGTTTCAGAGAGAGGGAGAGAGAGAGAGAGAGAGAGAGAGAGAGAGAGAGAGAGAGATTTACTAGGACTTAGGATGGAATTTTGGAGAATTAAATGTGGAATTGTCAGCTATAGAAGGAGCTTAATAAACAGCAGGATTTTACGATCGCTAAGAACCCAGAACTTAAAAGAATAAGGCAGAGAGTGAACTTTTAGACAACAGAGGCAACAGTCACGAATTACAGAAGCTCCCCTTCTTGATTGACAAATATGGTCTCGATATTAGGTTGCCTGGGGCTCCTAAACTTCTCCTGATGAACTATAGAAGAAAACAGAAAATTCACAGATTGTCGGGGAATTAAATTACAGGGAGCTTAGCAACTGATCCTTTAGGAAGTGACATAAAATATGGCTCATAGAGCTACCATTTTGGGTAAAATCTCCTTCCCCTATACAGTTAGGATGAGCCTTGGGAGCTCAAAGGGCAGGTCAACTTGTTCTTGCATGAGTTAAGTCTTTGGGAAGTTACTATACACTGAAATAGGGACCTCCACTTTGTGGTGTCCCTCAAGCTTCATGGCCATTGACCAGTGAGCTCTAGATGCAGATAATTCTCTAGTCAAGCAGCCCTACCATAAGAAATCAAACCCAACTCACTGACATCGAGTACCATAGAATACTATATGGAAATCTATATAGGCAGATACTGCTAGAATATCATTCATCCATTAGTTAACACATACTTGTATTAAGCAAAGCATTTTGATCCAGGCATTATGTCACCCACATGCAAAGAGACACGTGTCTAGGAAAGAATGAGTCAATGAATGGTAGGGCACTCAAGAAAAGGGAGTTTATAAAAGCTTCAGCGATACAGGCTGTTAATAAGATGCCACAAAGCATTTAACTCTTCATCTGTCTCGATAAGCTCCCTCCACTTTACAGCAGAGAAAACAATTAGAAGTGTAGGCTACTCAATCCTAATTTCGGAATTCAAGAAGAAATAAATGGTTCTTAAAAAGAGAGGTTTTTCTACTTTTCTGCATCAATTCAGCCTGAGCACCAATGTATCTCGGTAAGGCTGGGGTGGGGGGTTGGAGAAAGGAGGGGGAGAATATGATTACTGCCAGCACAAGATCAACAGACAGGAACAGAAAAGAACTTTTACTGGCAGAAATTAGAAATTGTTCTTTCTCACTCCACCAACACACAAGTAATAAACGCAGGACTACCTTCTGCTCCCTTTATCCGCTGTGTTACAAAACCCTGCCTCCAGGGAGAGACGTAGGATTCGCCATGCAGTGAAACTGTGCCACCCCACCCAGCACACCTGAAGCGATTTTTAAAATAGCCAATTTTTTGCTCATGATGTTTTTGATGCAGACCTAACATTCTAAGTCTGTTCATAAATGAAGCGAAAAGTTCATGGCTATATAGGCTTTGATGGATCTCTGCAACAAATCAAAAACTGTAACAAAAGCTTTGAATAAAAACTGTCATAAACGCATACACACACACACACACACAAGTTCAAGTGAGCCTTTGTGCATGAGACCTCTAATGTTTTAAGGGGGACGAGGGGTATGACATGTTAAAATGGGATTTTGTTTCTATTTAGCTGAAGCTCTCAATATAATGGATGCCAACTGTTTCTACATTCCAAAATGAGGTGCTAACGTCCCTAAGCAGGACTTACTCTTTTTATGACCAATCCCTGATGTTTTTCTTCCTTGGCTGTAAAATTAGGCTGGAGATATTGAGAGTTAATGACATTTTTGAAGAAAAAAAATAGCTTTTCTTAAAGAATGAGTTGTGGAAATGTGGTGGGATTTTCCTTCCCTCTCCTACCCACCTGGGACTAAGATGTGGCTCCCCATCACATGTCAAGCTTCATGAGAGAGGTATCGAGGACAGTGCTCTGAGCAGGTGCAAGGTGTCTCCAACTGGGAGAAATCCAAAGGACAGAAACTGCATGAAGTCACCCAAGGAGGCAGGATTGAACTGTGAGCCACTGGGAGGCGTGACAGCAGGGATGCGATGTTTATTCTCCACTGATCAGTTGAGGGCCTGGAACTGGCGACTATACTGCCCACGGTGTTTTCTGTGAAGGACAAGAAAATCTTCCCCAGGAAGGGTATCACTGTGCATCGATGGGAGGTGCAGAGAGAGGTTGTGAGCAGTCAGGGGAAGGGAATAAATCTGGAGGTCCTCTGAGGAGAGCACAAAAGTACCACTAAAGAGTATGTTTCTTTTTTTTTTTTTAATCATTTTATTAGGGGCTCATACAACTCTTATCACAATCCATACACACATCAATTGTGTAAAGC
>NW_022107407.1:17178192-17185966 GCF_000313985.2 Echinops telfairi | reverse complement strand
CCGTCATCTGCTCCTGTGTGCTCTGGTCAGATATATCCTTCTCCCGAAGCTGCAGATTCAGTGCCATCCTTTGAAATAAATTCTTCTCGGGGAGGAGTATGTTTCTTTACCTTTACCATAACCATAGAAAATAAAAATTAGGGTACAGTGGTTCTTGTCAACTTCTGAGAATCCAGAAAGCCTAGTGAGGGAGATAGGAAAAAAGGGAGGAATCCCATGGTCTCCACCCATCCACACAGCAAGAGTCCAGCGAAAAGAGGTCTAAATTGGGGGAGAGGGGATTTAAATCAAAACAAAGTTCAGATTATGATTATTAAACTGGACTATACATATTCCAAAACTGAAACTCACAGATCTCAAGTGTACATTTTGATGGGTCTTGATGCATGTAAATAAAATCAATAGTTAAGTTTGGCACTATCAATTGTTATCAAAAAGTAAGGGTAAAATAATATGAAATAAAATTGGAGTTTAGCTAATTTTTTTCAGTGTTTAAAATGTGAGCATATGTTTAACTCATGAAAACAATCAAATTCCATTAAAACCAGAGAAGTAAGTGTTCAAGAAGAAGCCAAAACGAAAGAGTGTCATAATAATACATCAAGGTGAGGAGTTGATACCAAGGGTGCAAGTAGAAAGCAAATGTTTTGAGAATGATGGCAACAAATGTACAAATGTGCTTGATATAATGGATGGATGAATGGATTGTGATAAGAGCTGTTCGAGGGCCCAATAAAATGATTTTAAAATAATAATAATGCATAAAGGTCGAGGACAGTGAAGGTGATTAGTAGATACAGGGATCAGGAGGGACCTCGGGATGGGAGTTTCAGCATCATGGAGGGGGCTGAGGAAAACACAGAGCACAACTCACCGTACAAATAGAATCGCTTGTTTGCTTTACTTCTGTTCTGGAAATTTATATAACATGACATTTGTCAATGCAACATTTTCCAGGCATACAATTTAGTGATATCAGTAATATTAATTGTAATTTCCCATCACCATAAACAGAAACTCACTGCTTCTAAAACATGACTCCCTTCTCCCCACCCCTCCCAACCTGGGTGACCACTAATAAACTTTCTATATATTTGCATATTCTTGGTATTTCATAGAAGTGAGTGCATACTATATTTATTCTTTTGTGACTGGCTTCTTTTTCTTAATAATTTTATTGGGGCCTCTTACAACTCTTATCACAGTCCATATATACATCTATTGTGTCAAGCACATTTGCACATATTTTGCCATCATCATTTTCAAAACATTTTCTTTCTACTTGAGCCCTTGGTGTCAGATCCTCATTTCTCCCCTCCCCACCCTCCCTCATGAAGCCTTGATAATTTGTTTTTTCATGTCTTACACTGACTGCTGTCTCCCTTCACCCACTTTTCTGTTGTCCAACCCCCTGGGAAGGGGTTATATGTCGATCATTGTAATTGGTTCCCCCTTTGTCCCCCCCACCTTCCCCTTACCCTCCTGGTATCGCTACTCTCGTTGTTGGTCATGAGATGTTTATCTGTCCTGGATTCCCTGTATTGCAAGCTCTTATCTGTACCAGTGTACATGCTTTGGTCTAGCGAGTGGATTTGCAAGGTAGAATTGAGGTCATGATAGTGGGGGCGAGGAAGTATTAAAGAACTAGAGGAAAGTTGTATGTTTCATTGGTACTATACTGCACCCTGACTGGTTTGTCTCGTCCTTGTGACTCTTCT
This sequence comes from Echinops telfairi, assembly GCF_000313985.2. Lineage (NCBI taxonomy): Eukaryota > Metazoa > Chordata > Mammalia > Afrosoricida > Tenrecidae > Echinops > Echinops telfairi. Next base: position 17,184,248 of record NW_022107407.1, on the reverse strand, counting down.
GTATGGGGATGTCCAATTGACTACAGATAAGCTTTTGGTCTCCACTCTGATCTCCCCTTCATTCACAGTGATATAATTTTTTTGTTCTGGGTCTTATTAGATGCCTGGTATCAGATCCCATTGACAACTCATGATCACACAGGCTGGTGTGCTTCGTCTATGTGGGCTTGATGCTTCTCAGCTAGATGGCCGCTTGTTTATCTTCAAGCCTTTAAGACCCAAGATGCTATATCTTTTGATAGCCAGGCATCATCAGTTTTCTTCACCACATTTGGTTATGCACCCATTATGTCTTCAGTGATCAGGTTGGGAAGGTGAGCATCACGAATGCCAGGTTATTAGAACAAAGTGTTCTTGCGTTGAGGGAGTACTTGAGTATAGGCCCAATGTCCGTCTGCTACCTTAATAATTAACATATAAATATATGTACATAGGTCTATTTCCCCATCATCATATATAAATATATGTATATATGTACATGCCTGTATTTAGCCCTTGATAAGTGTCCTTTGCTTCCCAGTTCTTTCTTCTATTTCCTTTTACTTTCCTCTAGTCCCACTATCATGTTCAGCCTTCATTTGTTTTCAGTAATTCCTCTCAGCTACACTGCCCTTGATTAAGTCCCACCAGGCATCCTAGGCCCTCCTTGCCATCAATTTTAGATCACTTGTTGTTCCCTTGTCCCTGGATTTGTTATCACCCACTTCCTTTTCCCCTGCCTCCCCCTTTCCTGTGTCCCCCTGGAACCGTTGGTCCCATTATTTTCTCCTCTAGATTGTTTATCCTGCCTATCTTATCTAGATAGACATGCAGAGACAACAATAAGCACAAAAACAAGACAAAACAAAACAAAAAAACCCAAATAAAGAAAAGCTCATAAATAGTTTCTTGTCTGTTTGTTGACCTTTAGGTGTGTTTTCCAGTGCAGTCTGATAGGGTGCCACACCCTGGCCCCAAAGTCTATTTTTGTTATTTCCCAGGGACTTCATTGCCTTGCTCCCCTTGCTGCTCTGTTGCACGCCCTTCGTGTTTCGCCCCAGTGTGAGGGGGTCAGATAGGGCACAATTCCCACACTGTGTGGCTGACTTCTAATCTCAACATGTTTCCAAGGTTGTAGCATGGACCAGGAATTCATTCTTCTTTACTGATGAGTATATTCCATTGTTTACATGTTCCACATCTCATTTATCCATTCTTCCATTGATAGACATTTGGCTTGTTTCACCTCTTGCCCAATATGAACAGTGCTACACTGAGCATTGGTGTATACAATATCTGTTTGTGTTGCTACTTTTAAGTAAGAGTCAAATTTAAGCAACTGGGAATGAAAGCCTGAGACATTTTGTAGCTAAAGCATCCTTGAGTCTTGCCTACCAAATATCAAACACATATTTTCCTATTTTGTTTTGTGAGTTGGGTGAAAGTTTACAGAGTATTTTTCCATTAAACAATTCATATACATTTTATTTCATTGAGTACAATCTCAAAAATGTAACACCTTTTATCTCACTTCCTCCATGTATTTTATATTTCCATTCCTCCTTTCTTAACCCCTTGTCCTTGGGTAAACGATGCTCCCTTTTATCTCAAATACATGATTATTTTAAATCGTGCCTACCTCACTAGTATGTTTGATCATCTTATAAACTTTCTATTGTTTGTCTGAAAATTGAGCCATGGGATGGATTAATTTCTATAACTGAATGGTAGTTATGGATCAAAGTCTTAGGACTTCCACCAGTCCCTGTGTGACCAGTAAGCTTAGTATTTTTTTAAAGTTTATTGGAAAATTCCACTGCCATTTTAAAAAAAATTAACACTTTTATTGAAACATAATTCACATATCATATAATTCAGTGGTTTAGACCTATTAAAAAGAGTTTTGTAAATATCACAATAATCAATTTTAGAACATTTTTTTCTTCCTGGTATTCAATTATTAATAGCTCCCTATTTTCCCCAACTTCACTTCCCATACCTAAGAAACAATTAATCCAGTTATTGCCTGTATAGATTTACCTATCCTGGATTTCATTTAAAGAAACACATGCATACACACACCCCATAAAACAACAACCCAACAACCATAACAAAACAAACAGAGAAAGACCTCAATAAAAAATAAAGCAGAAAATAATAAAAACCAGAGCAAATTTAAGATGGGTGAAAAGGAGCTCAAATGATAAGGTGTTCAATTTTCGCCTAACTACATCTGCATTTGTCCACTTTGTGATGCACCCTGTCTGCTAGCAAGGTTATTCACTATTCTGGTCAATAGCCAGAGAGGATCAGCTTGAGGGTTAATCCTGCGGGGACTCTGTAAATGGATTGTGGGCTGTCGTTCCATCTATGCCTTCTGCAAACTCAGAGCCCAGAATCTAAGCTCTAATACTCTTCCCTCTACCAGTTTTGGATTTTATTATTTACAATCCTTGGATTACATAGGCTGGTGAACTTAGATGACCCATCATTTAGATGGCATCGTGTTTTAAGACAAGCCTTAAGAGCCCAGACATTATTCTTTCTGATAGCCTTTGCCATCATCTGATTTTTAAACCATTTTATTGGAGGCTCATACAACTCTTATCACAATCCATATATCAATTGAATCAAGTATGTTTGTGTATATGTTGCCCTCATTCTCTTCTAGACATTTATTTTCTATTGAGCACTTGGTACCAGCTCTTTTTTTTCTCCCCGCTCCTCCCCAACCCTCATAGCCCCCCCCCCAATAGATTGTACATTGTTAGTATTTTAATCTCTCACACCGACCGCCGTCTCCCTTCCCCCATGTTTTCTGTTGTTCTCCCCCCTGTAGAGGGGTGTATGGTTATGTGTCGATCATTGCGATTGGTTCCCCCTTTCTCCCTTCCTCTCCCCCTCTTCCCCCTACCCTTCTGGCATCACCATTCATTCCCACTCCTAGATTCTGTGTGTTGTGAGCTCCCATCCTTTTCTATACTTGTGTACATGTTCCAGTCTAGTCTGAACTGGGAAGCAGCACTGGGGTCATGGTAGTCTGGGGTGAGGAAGCTTCAAGGAACCACAGGAGTATAGTGTGTTTCATTGATACTTTACTGCACCCTGGTGACTCATCCCCTCCCTGTGGGCCCTCTGTGGGGAGATTTTTCCATTTTTTACAGATGGGCTTTGGATCTCCGCTCCAGTCCCCTTCCTCAACTATATGTTTTTGTTTGTTATGTGTCTGATGAGGTAGAGGGTGGACTTTGGGCCTCTGCTCATACCCTCCCTCAATACAAGAACACTTTGTTCTAACCAATCAGTAGTCTGAGATGTTCACTCTCCAGACACAATCACTGAAGACAAAACAGGTGCATAGGCAAATGTGGTGGTGAAGAAGAGGGATGGTGCCCAGCTATTAAAAGATATAGCATCTGGGGTCTTAAAGGTTTGAAGTTACACAACCCTCCATTCAGCAATGAAGCAACAAGTCCACATGGAAGAAGCACACTGATGATTTCTTTTTTAACCATACTTTGCTATAGCACTGATATCTTCAGTGGTCTCTTCATGAGGGTGAGTGTGTCTAAGGAAGTATTTCAGTTATTTTATTCTGTTACAGGTGTGGTTAAGGTAAAATCTGGTTCACCCAGTAGAGTTGCCAAGTTAGATCCTATGAAGGATGTTGTGCACCACAAAAGGAAAAAGTCTAAAATCCCAGTTGTCCACAGCACATGGCCTGGGTCACCAAGGGCTAGATAGAAACTAGGTCAAATGTGCTCAATTAGGAACATAACAACAAGTATATTCTCCCTCAGGGGGTCTATATAAACAATGTTAAACATTTTTCTCAATGACAGGTTGCCTTACCAAGAGACATGCCACCCAACCCCCATTCTGCAACTCTGGACTTAAATTTCCATTAAGACTCACTGAGTTGATTTGGGATTGCTGTGGAACAAAGTCATGCAGCGGGAACTGATTAATCTTCACCTGCTCCCTCTAACATGAAAAACTGACCCCAGCTAATGTAAGGCCTCTTCTGTCAAAGTTGTAATTAAGATGTACAAATAAGGGGGTGATATATGAATCATGAACATTAAGCAGGCATACAACCATGTTGCTTAGTAGACTGGATTAGAAGGACTAGTCTTTTTTTCATTATTTTTACTCTTGTTCCACATTTTCCTCCCACTTTATCAAGGACCTTCTAATGTGATCCCTTTCAGAGCAAACCAATACTTTTTTGGAACAAAATGGTCAGGGGAGACAACATCGTATGAGCGAAGTCCAAAGCATAAACTAGAATTCTAGTTTACACATGCACAGGTTTATCCCAAAGAAAATCTGTTTAAACATGTCTATGAAATCCCAAGGATGACTGCAGACAAGTTCTGTTAGTGATAACCTGAGTGCATTAGAAAATGCATAAGAAAAAAATACTTGTGCTATGGGAAAACAACAATTTTGAGGTCAAGGCTAATATCAAATTTTTAACACAACTCCAGTGGACATCTTCTCAAATCATTGAAGCTTTGAAATGTTTTACAAGAATGCTTCCCCAAACAAAACAGTAGTTTTTAGATGGATTAAGTGTTTTCAGTAAGTCTTGGGACACCTCAGAAGTGAGTCTGGAGAAGAAGGGAGACCACCAACCTTACCAAATAAAGAAACTGTAGCTGAATTACAGAAAGGGGGAGGAGGGAGCCATACAATTTCCATCGATGGAATAGCTACTGAATTTGGGGTCTCACATGGCTCAGCATTTTCAATTTAAGCAAACATTTTGGCTTCAGCAACCTTTGGGCTGGATGGCTGCCAAGAATACTGTGTAGAGGTAAGTTGGCTCAAAGAGTTGATTTTTCTATCATTGTTTTAAGCAAGATTGAAGCTAATGAAGACTATTTTATAGAATGAAGTATAAGTAGGAGTAAATTCTGGATTTATCAAAGTGATCCAGAGAGCAAGATCCAATCAAAACAGTGGCTTCCCTGGGGATCTGCTCAGCTCAAAACTCAAACTTAGTGCCATTCAGTCAATTACAACTCATACCAACCCTATAGAACAAGGTAGAACTATCCCTATAGGTTTCTGAGCCTGTAACTCTTTACAAGGGTAGAAAGCCCCATCTTTTTCCCACAAAGTAGCTGGTAATTTTGAAATCCTGGCTTTTGGATTAGCAGTCCATGCATAACCACTATGTTCCTGTGAGGCCAGGTACATTCGAAGCATATAGGTCAGCTCAGAAAGTTATGATAACAGACTTGTTGAAATCCTGAAGGATAATCTTGATAGGTTTTCTCAAAGGACACAAGATGATCACAGGGGCTTTTTAGGAAAAAGTTATAAGAAAATTGAGAATTGCATTGGTTAGCAAAAGGCTAGGAAAGTTGTGCCAAGGATCCTTGCCGCCCCCTCCCATCACAACAATGCACTTGCTTATGCTTGGATGGTAGCAAAGGCTGCCTACCAAAATTTCACTGGGAAATTTTACCCTAGCCACCCTACAGCCCTGATCTTACCCCTTCAGACATATTTTTGACCCCAACTCAAAGAACATTTGAAGAAGATATAATTTGAATCCCTGAGGGATGCTAAAACTACCATGTTATTGATGTAATGTAAGAGAGACGGTAATACCACCCCCACAAGTCTACAGACCTAGATGGAGGATACGTCAAGAAGCAATAGTTTCCCATTTTGATAATTTTGCATGATGAAGGTTTCTATTATTTTTGTAGCAATGCTTTTTGACTTACCCTAATATTTTCTAATCATGAACATCAAAGCAGTGAGGTCTGCCCAAGATTTCATGTGGGAAGAAAGACCAATGGAATTACAGAGCTTGGGCAGTGAAGGGAAAATAAAAACTTGTTTTCTGATAACATTTGCTAAGTAGTACTTTCTTCTACCTGTTCTATATTAGATAGATAGATAGATAGATAGATAGATAGATAGATAGATAGATAGATAGATAGATAGATGATAGATAGATGATATATATATAATTCATTTTATTTGGGGGAGTCTTACAGCTCTATTTTTTTTAAATCATTTTATTGGGGACTTGTACAATTCTTATCACAATCCATACA
>NW_022107407.1:17143685-17177442 GCF_000313985.2 Echinops telfairi | reverse complement strand
GGCACCATCAGCTTTCTTCACCACATTTGCTTATGCACACATTTGTCTTCAGTGATCATATCGGGAAGGTGGGCAGCCACTGATATGATTTTTGTTCTTTGATGTCTGATACCTGGTCCCTTCTACACTTCGTGGTTACACAGGCTGGTGTGCTTCTTCCATGTGGGCTTTGATGCTTCTGAGCTAGATGGCTGCTTGCTTGCCTGCAAGCCTTTAAGACCCCAGATGCTATATCTTTTGTAGCCAGGCACCATCAGCTTTCTTCACCACATTTGCTTATGCACACATTTGTCTTCCGCGATCGTGTCAGGAAGATGTGCATCATGGAATGCCAATATAATAGAACAAAGTGTTCTTGCATTTAGTAAGTACTTGAGTTCAGGTCCAACGTCCATCTGCTGCCTTAATACTAAATATATAAATATATGCATATAAGATCTATTTCCCCACCATCCTATATAACATATTTACATATGTACATGTCTGTATTTAGACCTCTATAAATACCCTTCGTCTCCTAGTTCTTTCCTCTATTTCCTTTTACTTTCCTCTTGTCCCACTATCATACTCAGCCTTCATTTGGGTTTCAGTATTTTCTCTCAGTTACATTGCACTTACCAGGCCTCTCACACCCTCCTTGCCACTAATTTTGGATCACTTGTTGCTCCCTTGTCCCTCGATTGGTCAACACCACCTCCTTACACCTGCCTCCCTCTCTCCCATGTTCCCCCGGAACCATTGGTCCCATTGTTTTCTCTTCCAGACTGCTCATCCAGTCTATCATATCTAGATAGATCTACAGAGATAATAATATGCACCAAAAAAACAAGGCATAGCAAGACAAAGAGACAAAAGAGAAAACAACGATGACAACAAAAAGGAAAACTAATGACCCATAAAAGAATAAATGAATTTAAAAAAAAGAAAAAGAAAAACAGATCTGCAAACAGATCAAGGTCTGATTTTTGACCTCTAGGCATGTCCTCCAGTCAGGTTCGATGGGATGCCATCTTACAGTTCTATTTTTTAAAAATCATTTTATTGGTGACTCGTACAACTCTTATCACAATCCACACATCCATCCATTGTGTCAAGCACATTTGTACATATGTTGCCATCATCCTTTTCAAAACATTCTTTCTACTTGAGCCCTTGGTATAGTTCCTCATTTTTTCCTTCCTCCTCCACCTTCCCACCCTCATAAAGCCTTGATAAATTATAATGATTTTAGTATCTTACACCATCTGCTATCTCCCTTCGCCTATTTCTGTTGTTTGTCACCCTGGGTAGGGTGGTGGTGGCGGGGTTATACACTGATCATTAAGATTGGTTCCCACTTTCTCCCTCCACCTTCCCCTTACCCTCATGGTATTACTACTCTCATTATTTGTCTCAGTATTGGTACTCTCATTATTGCTCCCCCTTTAGGGGTTTATCTATACTGGATTCTATGTGTTGGGAGCTCTTATCTGCATCAGTGTACATGCTCTGGTCTAAACAGATTTGTAAGGTAGAACTGGGGGCATGATAGTGAGGGGGGAGGCAGCATTAAAGAACTAGAGGAATGTTGTATTGTTTTGTCAATGCTATACTGCACCACTGTCTTGTGGTCTTCTGTGAGGGGAAGTCCAATTGTCTACAGATGGTCTTTAGGTCTCCACTGCCGCCCCCCCACCTTGTTTGAATTGACATGATTATTTTGGGTCTTCTGATGGGTGATACCTGATTCTGTTGCCACCTCATGATCATACAGGCTGGTGTGCTTCTTCCATGTGGGCTTTGTTGCTTCTCAGCTAGATGGCCACTTGTTTATCTTCAAGCCCTTAAAACCCTAGACAATATGTCTTTTAATAGCCAGACACCATCAGCTTTCTTCACCACATTTGCTTATGTACCCATTTTGTTCTTTAGCAATCGTGTTGGGAAGGTGAGCATCAAAGTATGCCTGGTTATTAGAACAAAGTGTTCTTGCATTGAGGGAGTAATTGAGTCCAGGTTCAATGTCCATCTGCTACCTTAATGCTTAACATATAAATATAAATACATAGATCTATGTCCCTATCTGTTTAATCTTTTGTAACTCCACCTTACCCTTAATTCTAGACTGGTTGTTTAAACTGAGGAAGGATATCTAAACTAGGTCAGTAGAATAATAAGTCAGAGACATTATTGAGTGTTCGAGGCTGTAAATCTTTAAGGAAGCAGTCTGCCACTTCTTTAACCCAAAGAACAGCTGGTGAGTTTGAACCATTAGCCTTTCTATTCATCGTTGAGTCCTTTATCCACTGTAGCACTAAACACCTCTGTGAAGCCTTAGAAGAAAGTTCCAAACATAGAGAAAGCAAATGACAAAGACCCTGAAGAAGTAAATTGCTTGGCACATTCCCAACATTGACATATGGCCAGGATATTGAGAGCAGAGAGATTACGGAGGGAAAATGAGTTCAGGGAGGGAGGCAGGAGCCAGACCATGCAGAGATGAGATGCTGTGATGAGGACAATGCCATCCAATGAGATTGAGTTGAGGACAGTATGGACTATGTAAAATGACACCCTTAAACAGGCGCAGAGACCGAACAGGAACTATGGTAGTCTAATAAAAGCTATAGTTAGCAATTATTGGGTATTTCCAAGTCTCTAAATGTTCTACTTTAGAGGTTAGAAAACTTTTTCTAAAAAGAGTATGGTAGTAAATATTTGGAGCTTTGGGGTCCACATAGCATTGGTCACAATTATTCATGCTGCTGTAGGAGCCCAAATGCAGCCATAGGCAATATGCTAATTGGTATGGGATTTCTTCCTGTGGTGATGAAAATATTCTGAAACTAGAAAGTGGTGATGGTTGCATAATTCCATTAATAAACCCACTGCTCATTCATCACCATAATTAGGTTCCAAAAACCAGGTCCCATTTATGCAAAAATCACCATGATGGGTTGAGTTATAGGATAATCTGGGCCATGCTCATCTTCTGAGCAAGTACCCACCCTTCAACCCAAGTTCATCTCTGTGCATGAGGCACCTCCAGACCCTTTTGTCTATGCAGGTCCAAGGACTATGTTGATAGTGTCGGAAACAAAAGAACTTCTCCCAAGTTGTCTTCCCCAAATATATGCCAGACTTAGCTTGAGAATGATTATACACTTGGAGGTCATCAGGAGTAGATTAGGGGTCATTCTCCTTAAGAGCTATCAGACATCTGGAACAAGTAAACACCACTGTTTATCCCACAACAAGTAGGGCTCACTCCCTTCTGATAAGGATATTAGTTGTCTATTTCCTTGTAGGAGACACGAGAGAGGTCAAACCTGCTCAAGGATGACCAAGGTTAGGTAGCCATCATGAATCTAGGGTCCGCCCATCTTGTCACATGTGTACCCCTAGACCTTCCCATTCCTATGGGCACACGCCTAGCTCATCCCCTTCCTGTTACGCTTATGCCTATCATAGATCCCCTTCTTACAATGTGTATGCCTATTGTACAACCCCTTCCTGTGACGTATGTCTTCACCCATAATTAGGGGGCTTGCACGTCCCCAGAGGGGATAAAAGCTTGGGAAGCATTAAAGTTCCTCTCTCTCTCCCTCCACGCAGACCACCAAGTGGGGCTGAGGTGAGCAATGCTATCATGAATTGTGTCTGACTCCATTACTTGACTCCATCCTTTAACTCTCATGCTCTCTATGACTTTATTATAATCTTTACTTATTATCGCTGTGCAATTGCGCCTACTGGACCTGTGATGATTTGTAGGGTCCCCTCTCTTTAACCCCACATTGATAGTCCTGGTCAAAGGCTGCCCACTGACGCTGAAGCAGCACAGGGCCCCACCATCACCTGGGCATGATCCAGGCCTCCATGCAGACAACTCCCCACCTCCAACCCCGGTCGCTTCTCCACCTTTTCATCCTCTTCCAGCCCTAGAGACAGGTCTCCAAGACAGGTGGGACCAGGCCACCTGACCCTGTTGAGGCCTCTTTGGAAAGAGACACCTCTAAATCTCCTGCCCGACTGGCACAGAGCACTTTCTGGCCCAGTGCTCAACTCCTCAGCCCAACTCCTCAGCCCCACCAAGATCATGCAACCTCCAGGCAACCCCACTCCCTCACAGGAGCCTCAGTCCCTTCTCCTCCCTCATTCTTGCACTCAATTTGGCTCCTAGTTTATGGGCAAAATGGTAGGACAGTACATTTTTTCCTTTTGTAGTAAATGCAAAATGTTTGTAATGAGGCAGTCCTAAGTGAAGAGTAGGTGTGAACTAAAAATCACTGAGAATATCCCAGAACACTTTTAAAAGTTGGATTTTATGAGATGTGAATTACTTATCAATAGAACTTTCCTTTTTAAAAATTAAAGGGACACTCCGGTTTCTACTTTGAGCAATGCAACTGTGTAGAAATGAGGTTATACTCTAAGAAAGGCAATCCAGGAGCAGAAGCAGAAGGTGAGCCAAAGACAGATGAGAACTGGCCCACCTGGCTTTCAAGGCTGTAAATCCGGACAGAAGCACATCTTTCTCCCATCAGGAGTGGCTGATGGCTTCTGGTAGATTCAAAACCCATACCTTTCAGTCAGCAGGCAAGCACTCACAGCTTGGCACGATCCAGGCCCCCTAGGTAACAATGTTGCTGCTGTGGTTGTTCAATGCCTTCAAGTTTGTCCTGCATTATAGTGACCCTGCGGCTGTCGTTGTTTGTTTGTTTTTGGTCTGTACAGCAAAATCAAACATGGTCCAGTCTTGCGCGTCCTCAAAGTCACTGCTGTGTTTGAGCCCATTGTTGCAGCCACTGCCAGCCCCTCACATTGAGGGTCTTTCTCTCTCTTTACTCACCTTCTACTGTACCAAGCACGATGTCCTTCTCTAGGGACTAGTCCCTCCTTATATCAAAAGTACACGAGGCAAAGTCAGGTCACCCTGGCTGCTTGACGTACTGGATGTTCTGCTTTTCAGACAGATTTATTTGTTCTTCTGGAAGTCCGTGGTACGTTTGCCATTCTTCACCAGCCCCATAATTCACATTCTGTTTGCCTTGGGCCTTCCTTACTCATTGTTCTGCATTCACCCACATATGATGCCTTTGCAAATACCAAGTGATATCTTTACTCTCCCACACATTAAAGCGGGTTTGCCCATTGCAATATGTCTGTTTCTTGACTGCTCCTTCCATGGGCTGTGATTATGGTTCCAAGTAAAAGGAAATTAATCTGGATAGCGTCATTGTTTGTTCCACTTATCATGGTGTGGTTAATTGTGAGGATTCTTATTTTCTTTCTGTTGAGGTGTAAGCCTAGTCTTTGACCTTGACCAATACCATGGACTGCTAAAATAACAAATGAATCAGTCTTGAAAGAAGTAAGGCCAGAGTGCTCCTTAGCAGCAAGGATGGCAAGACTCTGCCTTACACATTTTGGACATACTCTGAGGAGAGGCAATATATCAGACAATTGTCAGGAGCCCCTGAAGAAGGACATCATGTTTGGTACAGTGGAGGGGCAGCAAAAAAGAGGGAGGCCCTTGATGAAATGGATTGGCACAGTGGCTGCATGAAGGGGCTTACGCACAGGAAAAATTTTAAGGATGGCACCGGACCATGCAGTGTTTTGCTCAGTTGTGGATAGGGTCACTGTGGGTTGGAGCTGACTCAATGGCCCCTAACAACAACAATAACATGTGTTTCATAGTAGAGAAGTGTCCATGAGGAATGAATAAATGGTGCCAAATATGAAGCATACTAACAAGCAAATTCTTGATCTCTCCTTATTTCAGATATATATATCTGAAAGGTATATAGATATATATCTTCCAATCCAACTATTTCTGACCTTCCCATCAGTACCATGCTAGTCCAATTCTATCATCTTCCTTTTGGATTATTGCCCTAACCTCCTACCTGGCTTCTCTGCTGTCACTCCTGCTCTGTTACAGCGTAGTCTCCACAGAGCCACCAGCATGGGGCTTTAAAGTGGTAAGTGGACTTTTCTTACCATGACCTACCTCACCAAAACCAATCCGTTACCATCAAGTGCATTCAGAGTCATGGCAGCCCTGTGTGCTGCCGAGTAGTACTTTCTTGGCTGTGACCTTGACAAAAATTAGATCATCAGGTCTTTCTTCACGGACTGTTGAGGGGGTGGAGCTGCCAACGTTCAGGTTAGTCATCAATCACAGCTGCTGGCGCCGCCAGGGATCTCTGCCTGGCCTGTAGGGAAGGGGCCGTGCAATCTGGATCCCAGAGATCGCTCTGATTCTGTGATCTGTGAGTTCATCCCATGCTCCCACAACTAACCTCCGTGTTGATCTTCTAACATGACAAGCACATTCCTGCCTTAGGGGCTTTTCACGTGTATCTTTTCCAGGCATGTTCTCTGGGGCCCTGTCTCCCCCTCTCAATTCATTCAAGCTGCACTCAAATATTATCTCCATCATCCTATTTAAATAGCGCCCTAATTCTAGCCATGCTTTATTTTTCTTCCTTGTCTTTATCACTAGTTTGGCATTACACATGTATCATTTCTTTATTGTCCTCACTTTCCACTAACATTTGAATTCGGTGACATGGTCTCTTTTGTTCACTGCTGCATTCCTGGTGCCTGGCACCGGGTGAGTGATCAGTAAATCCTGGTGAATGAATGACTGAGACAATAAGTGAGTGGATCAAATGAATGTGAGTCGGGGAACAAAAGGAAAGTAGCAGAGACAACATTATTTAGAGAAAGCATATGTCTCTGAGAGGGTTGGAAGAAAGCAGGCCATCATTGGTCTATTCCTTGCTACCAAGGTTTTTTTAATCATTTTATTGGGGGTCCGTACAACTCTTATCACAATCAATACATACATCCATTGTGTCAAGCACATTTGTACATTTGTTGCCATCATTCTCAAAACATTTGCTTTCTACTTCAGCTCTTGGTATCAGCTTCTCGTTTTTCTCCTCACTCCTTCATCAACCCTTGATAATTTATAAATTATTATTAATTTTTCATGTCTTACACTGACCAATGTCTCCCTTCACCTACCTTTCTGTTGTCCATCCCCCTGGGAGGGGGTAATAGGTAGATCATTGTGACTGGTTCTTCCTATCTCCCCCACCTTCCCCTTATCCTACTGGTATTGCTACTCTCAATATTGGTCCTGAGGGGATTCCCTGTGTTACCAGTTCTTATCTGTACCCATGTACATGCTCTGGTCTAGCCAGATTTGTAAGGTAGAATTGGGGTCATGAGAGTGGGGAGGAGAAAGCATTAAAGAACTAGAGGAAAGTTGTTTCATCGGTGCTATACTGCACCCTGACTGGCTGGTCTCCTCCCTACGACCCTTCAGTAAGGGGGTGTCCAGTTACCTAGAGATGGGCTTTGGGTCCCCACTCTGCACTCCCCCTCATTCAAAATGATATGATCTTTTGTTCTTTGATGCCTGCTACCTGATCCCATTGATACCTCATGATCACACAGGCTGGTGTGCTTTGTCCATGTGGGCTTTGTTGTTCTGAGCTAGATGACCACTTGTTTATCTTCAAGCCTTTAAGACCCAAGATGCTATATCTTTTGATAGCTGGGCACCATTTGCTTTCTTCACCATATTTTCTTATGCACCCACTTTGTCTTCAGCGATCATGTTGGGAAGGTGAGCATCATGAAATGCCAGGTTAATAGAACAAAGTGTTCTTGCATTGAGGGAGTACTTGAGTAGAGGCCCAATGTCCATCTGCTACCTTAATACTTAGCCTATAAATATATGTATATAGATCTATTTCCCCATCATCATATATAAATAATTTGTATATGTACATGCCTGTATTTAGACCTCTGTAAATGCCCTTTGCCTCCTAGTTCTTGTCTCTATTTCCTTTCACTTTCCTCTTGTCCCACTGTCTTGCTCAGCCTTCATTTGGGTTTCAGTAATTCCTTTCAGTTATATTGCCCTTGATCAAGCCCCACCAGGCTACCTACACCCTCCTCACCATTGATTTTAAAATCACTGTTGTTTCCTTGTCCCTGGGTCTGTTAACACCCACTTCCTTTCCCCCCATCTCTCCCTCTCCCTTGTCCCCTCAGAACCATCGGTCAGTTGTTTTCTCCCCCAGATTGTTTATTTTGCCCATCTTATCTAGATAGACTCAACAGCTTAAGTTGATTTTAAGCTTAAATTGTTAAGTTTTTTTGTTTTTTTTTAACATTTTATTAGGGGCTCATACAACTGTTATCCCAATCCATACACACATCAATTGTGTAAAGCGCATTTGTACATTGTTTCTCAAAACATTTTCTCTCCATTTAAACCCCCGACATTAGGTCCTCATTTTTCCCCTCCCTCCCCACTCCCCCCTCCCGCATGAGCCCTTGATAGTTTATAAATGGGTATTTTGTCATATGTTTCCCTGTCCGACGTCTCCCTTCACCCACTTTTCGGTTGTCTGTCCCCCAGGGAGGAGGTCACACACCGTTCCATGTAATCGGTTCCCTCTTTCCTATCCATTCTCCCTTTACCCTCCCTGTTTTGCCACTCAACCACTGGTCCTATAGGGCTCATCCGTCTTGGCTTCCCTGTATTTTCAGTTCCTATCTGTACCAGTGTACCTCCTCTGGTCTAGCCAGTCTTGCAAGATAGAATTCGAGTCATGGTAGTGGGAGCGGGGAGGAAACCTTTAGGAACTAGAGGAAAGTTGTATTTCTCATCATTGTTACATTGCATCCTGACTGGCTCATCTCCTCCCCGAGACCCCTCTGCAAGGGGATCTCCAGTGGCCTACTAATTGTTAAGTTTTAACAGCTTAAGTAAACCTGAAATTGCTGCAAAGAATGAAGTATCAAATAACATGTTCAATGAAAGGCCTGGCACTGCTTCTGGCCTATTAGCAGGGTGAAAGGCCATAGCATTTCCCCAGGTTTGGATGGCAAGATGGACATGTAGGGTTTGAGGGGTAAGATTGGAAAAATAAACCATGGACTAGGCTGTATTAGGCCACTGATCAACAAGTCTTTCAGGAACTTTGTGTTCTCTACCCTCCAGGATTTTAGAGGAATGAAAATGTAGTGATTTATCGTTTTTTTTCTTTTCTTAAGTAAAATCTATCGAGAAAGGAGCAATCCTTAAGGCATATATGTATAAAGAAACACAGGGGATTTATGTAACCTTGTAGAAAATCCTTTTTTTGCCTTTGTCCTGGATCTGACCAATTAGCATGGTAGGGAACTCCCAAACCAAGTGCGGGAAAGTGAACGAGAAATGCTGCTGCTCAGTATTGGAGTAACAACCAGCAAGGGACCACTCCGTAGGACCTCCCACATGGAATTCCCACAGCTGGGTGAGAACTCAGGTGGTGCAATTGCTGAGCAAAGAACAAACTCCTCTCCAAAGTGGAAGAGGATGCCTGTGGAAGTTCCTGGTCCTACAAAATAGCCTTCCACCAAAAAGAAGCTGGCCTTGGAGTGCAAGCTTTGGCGAGGGGTGGGAGAGCGTTGCAATAAATACAAGCCTAGAGAGCTAAAGGCGTCACTGGGGGAGCTACAGCATGTGCGAGCTATTTCTGCTGCTTGCCCACAGTCAGCTGAGAGATAATGTTCTGCTGAGCATCCTCCTATGTCAATGTAACCTGGTCATAAAACATAACCTTTGCCCTGTTGTTTCAAACAATTGTTGCTGAGAGAACGAGGCCAGCACCAGATAGCAGGATCACTTACAATAAAAGTAAATGTTTCTCCATTGCCCCTATTTGTTATTCAAAACTTTACAAGATATCACAAATTTCCAATAAATTAAAATATACGGCACCTGTTCTTTCCCATGCTGTGTTTAACAATTATAAGTAGTCCATCAGGGTACATTTTAAACGACCATCTTTTTTGGTTGTCTGTTGATTTTTTTTAGCACTTGCACTGTCTTTTTTTATACATCTTTTGACGTTGTTTTCTTGGCAGATAATTCACATATGCAGTTCAATAGTTCAATCATGTAAATGAGAGTTTTAAAATAGCCATTATTTTAAGAAATATAATGAGACTGCAGCTTTATTTCAAAATCTCTTTTCATATTCAAAAAATTTAAGCATATGGAATGTATCCAATAGGATTAGTAATGGCTGTGACTCAGAGTGACTTCAACATGATAGAAGTTCTCTCTCTCTCAGCGAAAAGTTAGGTGGTCCAGGGTTGGTTTGAACCTGGGGATTTACAATGTTCAGATAGATGTTAAGCTCCATCTTGCTGTTTTGTCGTTTTTATGATTAAGTCTTTGTTCTCATGATCCAGGATGGTAGCTCCAGCTTGGTCCATTTCTAGTCCAGTCACCAATGTTCCAGGAAGCCTAATGGTGAAAGGATAAAGAAGAAGAAGAGAAAGAACTTACCATCTCACTTTAAAAGTGGTTTTCTGGAAGGTGCTGCACAATATTCTTGCTGACAACATAGTGGCCATTCCTTGATTCCTGAATCATACTGATTAAGTATGATGACCCCTGATCATACCATCTGTATTAGTCTGGGTACTTTGGAGAAACAAATCCACAGCGACTCATGTATAAGAGAGAGCTTTATGTAAAGAAAATGTGCATCACGAAAACATCCCAACCCAATGCTGCCCAAGCCCACAAGTCCAACATTAACCCATTAACCCAACACCAGTCCACAAAGTCCTCCACCTCACAAAACAGAGGCAATGATGCCGACTGCAGTAGGAAAGCTGAGTCAGTGAACGAATGAGCATCTCAGCACTAGCAGGGGTCTCCACACGGCTGCTCCAGCACCCAGGGCTGCATCGGGATAGGTCCATGTAGCTTCTCCTTGGGGATGTCTTGTAGGAAGTCAATCTTGCAAGCTGAAGCAGGGAACTGCTCAGGCAGCTGCACCCTGGTGCAACCATCACAAAGCAAGAGACCCGAGAACTAGAAAGGCGAGGCTCACCGAGCCATTTGTCCCTCCACCTTTCAATTAGCCCCACATGTGATTATCGGCCAGGCTGGCACAATTAACTAACTCACCATCCGTAATCTGGGTGCTATGTGTCTAGTCAAACATCGATGTTTATATAACGATGGAAAGAAAGCTATGGCTATCAAGCAATTTGTCCAACATTTCAGCATTGCTGTTATTGATGTTAAGTGTCATCAAATTAGTTCTGATTCCAATAAACCCCGTGAACCACACAATGACACACTGCTGGATCCTGTGCCATGCTACAATTAGTGCGATGTTGGAGCACATGGTCATAACCACTATGTTAATCCACATAATGGAGGCGCTTCTTTTTCACTGACCCTCTACTTTATCGAGCAAGACGTCTTTCTGCAGGGCTGGAGAGCATGAGTTGAAGTCTCGCCATTCATGTCGAAGGACGACTTGGATGCACGTCCTCCAAGTCGTGTTCATTTGTTCTGCTGACAGGTCATGCTATATTCGATATTCTTCATCCACGCTGCAATTAAAGAGCATCGATGATTCTCTGGTATGCTCTATTCTGGGTCCGTCTGTCACATGCACATGAGACTGGAGAGTGCCATCACTTGGGGCAGGCATGTTGTTTTCAGGCACTGTCCGTCCAGTCAGCTCTGGCTCTTAGCAACCTTTCTATACAACTGGCACTATCCGCACCGTGGTCCGGGGTTTGAGCGCATTCTGGCAGCCACTCTGTCAACCTAGCTCCTTGATGGTCATCTTCTTGGTGACTGCCCTAATGTAGCATACATCGCCAAACATGATGTCCAAAGTACGTGAGACAAAGGCTCGCCATTCTTACTGCTAAGGAGCACTCTGGCTGTGCATCTTCCTAAGCAAAATTGTTTGTTCTCGGCAGTCCATGATATTTTCAATATTCTTCACCAGTACCATAATTCAGCGGCTGTGATTCTTCTTTGGTCTTGTTTTTTCAGCGTCCAATTTTCATATGGATACGAGGTGATTGGGCCAGTGCACCTTAGTCCTCAGAGCAACATCCTTACTCTTTAGTACTTTAAGGAGGACTTGTGCAAAGAATTTGCCTGATGCAATTTGTTTTCTGATTTCTTTTTGGTTGTTGTTGTTCCATTTTTCCTCTTATTTATTTTTATATCCATCATTATTTATTTCAATGAATGAAATGAGGGCCTAAGCTTATTTTTTCCTTTTCACATTGTAAACATCCTTTGTTGAATTTATTGAATAATATCCCTTTCCTACAGGTTTGTCTGTTGTTTTTGTCCAAACCATTGCAAGACATAATCCAGACATCGTGCCACTCAGCAGTTGTTATATCAAGCAGTGTTGTACAATTGCTACCACAATCATTTAAAAATATTCCCTTTCTTCTTGTACTCCTTGATATCAGCACCCCATGACCTCCTACCTCTCCTCCTGTCCTCCTCAGAACCATTATTCTAGTTATTGACTCTATAGATTCACCCGTTGTGGGTTTCATATACCGGAAAACATTAAAAAAAATACATAACAGAGAGTCAAGAAGGCTGCCAACAAAAGCAAAATACAACAGAGATAAACCCTGCTTTAGGGGGGAAAATCCTAGAAAATATTAAAAATTAGATCAAGTTCAAAGTGCATCAAAAGGGAGATCAAATGACAAGATTTTAACCATTCAAGTCAGATTTTTTTTTAATCTATTATAATCATCTCTACAATACTCTCTGTCTGATAACCAGGTTGTTTCCATCCCTCAATAGGGTCAGAGGGAAATCACTAGAGGCATATTCCATGTATAGATCCTGCAAATGTGTATGTGTTTCCACTGTCTACCATAGCCTTCTGCAAGCCAGAATTTCACAATGTAAACTCTGACACTATTCCCTCCTTTGCGTTTGCATTATATTGTTTACAATCCTTGAATCACTCATGTTGGTGTGTTTCTTCCATGTGGGCTTAGTTGACATGTCGTTTAGATGGCTGCTTGTTTGAAAAGAAGCCTTTACGACCCCAGACATTAGTCTTTCTGATGGCAGGCACCATCTAGTTTCTTCACCACACTGAGTTGCATATTGAGTTGGGGCATGATGAAAGAATTCACTGTTCTTAGACTGGATTTAGGATTAAGTGTCAGCCCCAAATCCATTTCTACATCTATATTTTCTACCTGCCTCTGTTCATCTTAGAGACAACACTGTCATTTTATGTTAGATAACCATATTGATCTTCTCCCAAGCATAAAGTCCTTCTGCTTATCATGTCATTGATTGAGCTCATGGTATTATATTTAAAATACAATTGAGAAGAGAAGGTTAAACAAGTGTAGCCTAACTACAAAATGCAATACATGGATTATTGGCTTTTACACAGTAAATCCTTACATGGCTTGACACTGTTTACACAAACAATGGGAGTTGATGGTCAGGAAAAACTTATAATAATGTTCACTGGCAATGTCAGACTCAGGCCTGCCATAATAATACTTATAAAGCAAGTAGCCATTGAAGTAGTAAGTAAATGTTGGTCTGAATGCCGACAGTTCAATACTCTTGGTAGAGCTGTCTTCTGTTTCTTCACACACATGTAGTTTTGGTCTTAAGTCCTCAGGCTACATGTGTGTTTGAGGTGGAGGCCAGTTTACCTAGTAAGGTTTCTACATCTCATCCATCTAGTATAGTTTTTGGAGTATGTTGTGTTCCTTGAAGATCCAGGGTTCAATATCCCAGTAGTCTATGGTGCATGGCCTGGGTTCGCAGTGAAGGCTGCACATAGAACCAGCCATACTCTCCCCTTGTGATCCATATAAGTATTGCTTGTCATTTTTTTTCCCCATTGAGAGATTGGACCTCTCCCTTTTTCTACCAACAAAAAAAGATTTATCTTGTCCAAGAATGGATGCTACCACCCCACCCCCCAACCCCCGAACTTGATTTCCCATCAGTATTGTTTATCACTCTGATAAAAATGTCCATGGGTTTTGGGGGGAGAGGGACGGGTGCATGGGAGCCACTAACTGGTCATCATCCTTTCTCCCAATCTTTAAACTCAGACCCTGGTTGAAGTGAGGTCCCCTCTGTCAAAGTGGTCTTCAAGACGGACCTATAGAGAGGATGGTTTATGGTTCATGGGCACCAGGCAGACTCCCGACTAAGTCGCTTAGCAAACTCGGTATAATAGCTAGAGATTTTAGGTCAACTAGACACTCCTGGCCAGGCGTGGAGTCGGGCCTGTCAATCAGATCACAGCCTGATGGTACTTCTTTGGGGGTGTGACCTTCTCATAAGGAGAACCCTGGGAGAGAGAAGGGTCCCCTTATTCTTTATATCCCATTCATCTTCCTGCTTGCTGGCCACCCTGAGAGCTGCCAGAGCCCTGTCATATTTCCCCAAAACTCAGGTCCACACCACTCTGCACCCACCGGTCTGCGATCTTCCTGCCTTCTGCATCATTGCAGGTGGCTGCGTGAGTCTGAAGTGGGACTTATGGACTAGTGTCAGTCTGTGGACTTGAGCCAAACTGCCCTGGGATTCTTTCCTGATACATAATGCCTTCTTGCTATCAATCTCTTTCTTATGCATATGCGTGTCAGTGGATTTGTTTCATTACTCTTTTTCTTTTGAATGTGTAGTATTCCATTGGGTGTATACACCAAAGTTTTTTTTAATCCATTCCTCTACTGATGGGATTTTGGGCTATCGCCAATTTCTTGCTACTGCAAACTGTGCTGCAATGTACGTGGGAGAGGATACATTGGTTCGTAATCTGTCTCTCATTTCTTTGGGGTATATGCCCAGCAATGTTATTTCTGGATCGTGTGGTATTTCTACTGCTAGTTGTTTTGGGAATCACAGTATCACTTTCTACAGTGATGATACATATTTATAAGTCCACCAGGAGCTATTAGAGTTCCAATCTCTCCACACACTCTCCAGCATTTGTTATTCTGGTTTTGTTGTTGTTGCTAGTTGGACTATGATTATGGGTACATCTTTTGATTTCTTGATTGTTGCTTCTCTGAGCATTGTTTATGGATTCTGGTAAAATGAAATCATTAGCAACTTCAATCTTTTCTCTGTCTATTATGATATTGTTTATTGGTCCAGTTGTGAAGATTTTTGTTTTTTAATTCACTTTGAGTTGTAATTTATATTGAATGATGCAGCCTTTGATATTTGTTAATAAGTACCCCCAAGTCCTGTCAGCAAGCAAGGTTATATATCAGCTACATACATCAAGTTGTTAATGATCCTTCCTCCAATCTTGCTACCATTTGTCTTGTTGATATAGCCCAGTTTCTCGGAGTATCTCCTCAGTATACAGATTGAATAAGTGAAAGGTATACATGTGTATTAAGGTTATATCTGAAAGTCCTATTCTTAGACATTTTATCCATAGTTTGTTATGATCAACACAGGCAATGTGCCTGTGCATATGCTATGAAGCACAAGTGAACATCTTTCTAGTCTTCTCCACATTCAACCAAGATCCATCTGACATCAGCAATGACATCCCTCATTCTACATCCTCTTCTGAATCCAGCTTCAAATCCTAGCAGCTTCCTTTTTGGATTATCTTCATCAAAAATTTACTTGCATGTAATATTAATAATGTTATTTGATAATTTCCACATTCTCCCGGGGCATCTTTCTTTGGTATAAACAAGATATGAATCTATTCTAGTAAATTGGCCAGGTAATTGTCTGCTACATTTCTTAACACAAGCGAGGGAATACTTCCAGTTCGGTGCTGTATCAGCTTGCTTAAACATTTTAATTGGTATTCAGTCAATTCCTGGATCCTTGTTTTTCACTAATGACTTCAGTGCTGCTTGGACTTCTTCCTTCAATATAATCTGTTCTGGATCATATACAGAAATTGGCTATATCTATAGAAAGAGATGATAAAACTCAATATCAGCAGCTAAACCCAGGCCAGGGGGGTGATTGTAGAACAGACCATCAATTGCTCTTCTCTAAGTTCAGGTTGAAGCTGTAGAAAATTAAAAACAAGTTCACAAGAGACAAAATACCTTGAGTTTAATGCACCTAAATTTTGAGAACATCTCAAGAACAGATTTGACACATTAAACATGATTGACAGAAAATCTGATGAGCAGTGCACATTAAGAACATCATTCATGAAGAAAGCAAAATGTTATTAAAAAGACAAGAAAGAAAGGAAGAAAGAAAAAGTAAGAAAATATAAAGTGGGTGTCAGAAGAGACTCTGAAACTTGCTCTTAACAGTAGAGTGCCTAAGGCAAATGGAAGAAACGATGACGTCAACAAGCTGAACAGAAAAAATTGTAAGAGATGTGCACAGCACTAAGGTTAGAAGACCAAAGAAGGATGAACATACTCGGCAAATCTTAAGCTGAAAGAAATGAAGAAAAACTCAAGCCTTGAGTTTCAATATTGAAAGAGTCTATGAGCAAAAATGTTGAAGGCTACAGGAAGCATCAAAAGAATGTGTAGAGTCACTGTGCCAGAAAGAACTAGTTGATAGTCAACCATTTCAGGAAGTAACATATAAACAAGAATCAATGACACTTACTGAAGGAAGAAGTTCAAGCTGCAGTTAAAATATTTGCCCAAAACAAGGCTCCAGGAATTGATGAAATACCCATTGAAATGTTTCAACAGCTGATGAAGCACTGAAAGCACTTACTCGTCTCTCTCAGGAAATTCGGAAGACAGCTACTTGGACAACTGACTGGAAGAGATCCATGTTTGAACCCATTCCAAAGAATGGTGACCCAACAAAATGCTCAAATTATAGAACAATATCATTAATATCACAAGCAAATAAAATTTTGCTAAAGATCATCTAAAAAAGGTTGCAGCAGTACATGGACAGAGAGCTGCCAGAGGTTCCGGCCGGATTCAGAAGAGGAAGTGGAACAAGCAATATCATCGTTGTTGTCAGATAGGTCTTGGTTGAGAACAGAGAACTCCAGAAAGATGTTTCCTTGGGTGTTTTCAACTATACCCAAGAATTTGATGGTGTGGATCATAAAAAAAACTATGGATAACCTTGAGAAGAATGGGAATTCCAGAACACTTCATTGGGCTCCTTTGGAACTTGGACATGGATCAAGAAGCAGTTGTGCAAACAGAACAAGGGAATACTGTAGGGTTGATAGTCAGGAAAGGTGTGTGACAGGGTTGTATCCTCTCACCATATTTATTCAATCTGTCTGCTGAGCACATAATCAGAGAAGCTGACTTATATGAAGAAGAATGTGCTATCAGGACTAGAGGAAGACATCGGAACAACCAGTAATATGCAAATGACACAACCTTGCTGGCTGAGACTGAGGAGGACTTGAAGCACTTGCTGATAAAGAGCAAAGACTGCAACCTTCCATCGGGATTACAGCTCAAGGTAAAGACACCAACCTCCTCCCAACTGGACCAAGAGGTAACATCATTATAAATGGAGCAAAGGTTGAAGCTGTCAAGGATTTTTGTCTTATTTGCATCCACAATCAAAGTTCATGGAAACAGCATCAAGAGATCAAAGGATGGGTTGCACTAAACAAACCTGCTGCACAAGCCGTCTTCAGGATGTTGAAAATCAGGGCAGTTACGGTGAAGACTAAGGTGTGCCTGACTCAAGCCACAGAATCTTCCATCACTTCCGATGCAATCATTATACAGAAATGGACTATATCTATAGAAAGAGGTAAATGCACTTGCTTAAGAAAATGAAATGTGAAAAGTGGGCCTTGAATAAGGGAGACTGAAGAAAATGGATGCATTTAAAGTGTGGTCTTTGCGAAGAATATTGAATGTGCCATGGACTGCCAAAAGGACCAACAACTCTGTCTTGGCAGTACAGCCAGGGGGCTCCTTCAAGGCAAGGAGGTACTCTGGGCGTGCTGTCAGGAGAGACCAGTCCCTGGAGAAGGACATCATGCTTAGTAGAGGGGCAGTGTTGAGAGGAGGGCCCTCAGTGAGACAAATTGACACAGTGGCTACAACAGTGGGGTCAAGCATAGAAACAATTGTGAGGATGGCGAGGGACCAGGTGGTGTTTCTTTGCTCTTTATCTTCATCAGAGGGGTGTGTGTGTGTGTGTGTGTGTGTGTGTGTGTGTGTGTGTGTAAGGGGGTTTCCCAGCAGATTTGCCCATTGCAATATGCCATTGAATTTCTTGACTGCTGCTTCCACTGGTATTGATTGTGGATCCAAGTGAAAGAAAATCTGTGTTTATCACGATGTTGCGTTTGGTTCTGTCTGGAGGGTTTTGATTTCTTTACATCGAGGTGCGGTCCACATTGGAGGCTGCAGTCCCTCTGGGAGTGCTCCAAGTCCGCTTTACTTTCCTCATTTAAGCTGTGCCATCTGCATACTGTTCATCTGTGGGTTGTTAATAACATTTCCTCAACTCCTGATTTGGTGTTCTTCTTCACAGAGTCCAGTTTAAGGGGTTATTTGTTCAGTGGACAGACCGGATCTTTTGTATGGCTAGCAGAGTGATAGTTCATGGTCTGATAGATAAGGAAAATATCCCCAAAGAGACTCATGTTGGCGGCTGTCATTGTTTTGTGTAAAATGGAAGAGTTCATTTTCTTAAGCTAGTGCATTTGCCTACTTAAATAAATAAAGTAGCAATGTCACAGCAATGGATAATAAAATAAAATCATCTTTAAAATTTCTGATCAAACACTATCTCCTCCATGCTGGCTTCCTTGGTTTGCCAGATGGAATTATCCTCTGTCTCCCGTAGCCTGCTGCTTGGGCCTCGATTGAATTTGCTATGTTATGCCTCATTTTGAGGTTGCCTGTGAACATGTCTATCTCCTCCATTAGAATGTGAACTTCCTAATGGCATACCTCTTATCTTGTTAGTTTCTGGATGCCCAGTGGCCAGCACAATGCTTGGCTCTAAGTAGATGCTTACTAAATGTTGACCAAATTGACATGTGAAGGGGTAGACTCCTAGTCTCCACCACATCAATTCTCTTTCTTCCTCATTATAGAAGCTGTCAGAGACCTGTCTTTACTCCCTGCCCCCCTCCACCTGCATTAGTTGTACTTACCCTTGTAATTGCCCCTGCACCTCCTGCACTTTTTCTTTTTCAGTTTATTTGCTCATTTGCAGAAATCTACATAGATGTGGGTGAAAATGGGTCTCCCACATTGAATTTTTCAAACTATGGGCTTTCGTCTACTTCTAAAGGCTCTCATACTTTCCTTCTCTGGGCAATTGGTTTTCCTTGCTTCAATCTCCAGCCTTACATCATAGTCACCTTTATGCACTCTACCAAGCAGTGAAACAGAAGAGAGAGAAAAGGAGTTTTATTTCTCCCCACACCCCCCTGTGCTCCATCGATCCAAATGCCAAGACCTGTCTTGGCAAGAGTTGGCTCTGGTAAAAAGTGCAGCAGCTTCCCTGCCCTGAATTTTAAGCCTCAAAATAGAAGAAGCATCTCTTCTTATGCAGATTTTTAACAAAACAAAGCCTAAGCTACAAGGATGTCTTTTTTTTTTTACATTAAAAATAAAAAAAAGAAAGGACAGCTAATAATGGTGAAAATGTAGACCCACAAGGATACTCCCATGATGCCTTCATCAGCGATAGAGCGACTCTATCTGCTTGCCAGAGGCCACAGGACGGGGGCCAAAGAATATGCCCCTCTCTGCCCCTATGCCTGTGTTGATGTCCCTTTTACTTTCCACTCATCCTGCTGCTCTGGCTGTGTCTTCCTGTTCCAGCATCCTAGGCACCCACCCGGTGCAACCGCCAAGCTGAGAGGAAAGAAGAATTGATTTCAGTTTCCAACTTGAGAATATCCGCACTTCTCTGACCTTGAGCACGGCTATTTTGCTTCCCTGCCCATTCTTGGTCTATAGCCCGAGTTTTGCTCTCAGCACAGTTTTGATGCATTTCTTTGGGATTATTGTTTCTTCACTCCTTTTCTGTGGCCTCTCTTCTTGACTGGCCCTGTGCCCTGACCCTCTCCAAGCCGAGCAGGCCTCCTAGCCAGCGGGGATAATGATGGGCACTCAGAGAGGGTTGCAGGATTGGCTCTTGGCAGACTGACAAGCACCAGGGCAGACCAGGGACCAGGAGAGAGCTGGGCTGCTGGTCCATCTCCCCTACACGGAGAATCCCTTTGACTCTGTAAATGAGGGAAGACTGGCCTGTAACTGCACCGGTGTGTCCTTTGGTAGGACGTAGGCCTATTTTTGCCTCCTCTTTTTTATTTATAAGATGAAAATAACACCAGGGAGGTACAAATATTCACACAGAAAGAGACATTCAATGTCAGAGCAGTGGGCAGAGTTCCTCAGGAGGAAGTAGTGATTGCTTTAGGCTAGTATCATTAAAGGTTTGAGAAAGTAGTGCAGTAAGAGAACTCAAATTTGATCAGACTTTTCAACAATAAGATCCAAACTAGATTAGGTAACTCTGTAGTCAAGCAATTATACTGCTCTTTCCAGTGAGTACATTTTATTGTCAGAAGTCAGGCTTGTCTAGGAAACGTTCTTGCACAGTGCTCTCTTATAGAACCTCCATTTATTCGGCCCCATGGACCACATTCCAGCAAATGGTGTTTACATGACTCTCTCTGAAGCAAAGATCCTTTACTGTTTAGAATCAAAATTAAGATTCCTAATTTCTTCTTCTCCTCCTCCTCCTGATCCTCCTCCTACTTCTTCAGAGAGAGGAAGAGAAAGAGAGAGAGAGGTGAGATCTGGTTCCCGTCCTACCTCAACTACTTTAGCAAGTTGCTTCACCTCCCTGGGCCTCAATTTCTCTCCTACAAAATACATAGCCTGAATCTTTCTCTAAAACTCCCTCCAGACTCTGTGGAAACAATTCATTCCCAGCTGTGTCAAGTTCATTACAACCCTGAAGGCAAGAGGAAAATGATTGCGCCTCGGGCCTGCTGATGGCTGTTTGCAGCATGAAACACTCTTCACCGAGGACACTGCCGGTCTTGGGAACAGGGAAAGGACGCCATGCTCAGAAAAGTGTGTGCTCTCAGGTTCTGGACGTTAATTCTTCTTGGGGTGAGAGAGGTGCCCAAGAGGATCGACTCACCCTCTTCTCTTGACATCTACGAAGAACAACAAGAATCATCCTCTTCTTATCAGAGCTTAAATTGTGAAATTGTGGTTTGCAGTAGGCTATGGATGACAGTGGAAGCACAAAAGACATTTGCAGGATCTACACCTGGAAGAAGCCGCTGGTGATTTCCCGCTGACCGTAACTGAGGGCTGGGAATAACCTGGGTATCAGAGAGAGCATATTTTAGAAGCAATTACAGTACATTAAAATGATCAATCTGACTTGAATGGTTAAAATGTCCTTTGACCTTCCTTTGGACATATTTTGATCTGGTTTTTTAACATTTTCTGGGTTTTTAATTTTTCAAATTGGGGTTTATCTGTGTTTTATTTTCTTATTGTTGGTAACCTTCTTGATTCGCTTTGTTTTGTATTTTGGTATATGAAATCCAGGATGGGAGACTCCATAGGCACAATAACTAGGATCAGGGTTCCTGAAGGATACAGCAGGGAGGTGAGGGGTGGGGGCGAGTAATGGGGTGCCGACATCAGGGAGTACAAGAAGGAAGAAAATGTTTTTAAACTAATTGTGGTGGAGATTGTACAACATTGACTGAACTATTGAATGGTATGACGTCTGCATTATGACCTAATAAAAAGCTTGGAGAAAAAAATAATTATCATTTTTTTTGTTGCAGATGCAATTAAAATCTATCACCCCTGTCATTTGATCTCCCTTATGAACCATTTAAACGTGTTCCCATTGTAAATGTATCCTTCCTTTTCTATTGAGGTTTTTCTGTGTTACTTTGCTATTGTTGTTCGTTTTGTTGTTGTTTTTAATCTTTCTTCGTACATGAAATTCAGGATAGGTAAATCTATAGCAACAGTAACTGGATTAATGGCTCCTTGGGGACATGGCAAGAGAGGTGGGGGAGATGGGGCGTTAATAACGATGTGTACAAGAAGGAAGAAAATGTGTCAAACCTGACTGGTAGTGATGGCACAACTCTTCTTGATGTGATTGAACGGCTGAATTGCTTGATATGTGAAGCGTATGTCAATGAAACCGCTGGGGGGAAAATTGTCTTCTTAAAGCGTTGCCCCTGCCTTCCACTCTTCATCTAGCTCACTACACATAGAGCAAACCCTGTGTGTGCTAAATACTGTGCGAAATACAGACATGAATTTGGTAAGATACTTTAAAAAAAATAATTTTATTGGTGACTCATACAGCTCTTATCACAATACACACATACATGCATACATACATACATACATACATACGTTGTGTCAAGCGTATTTGTACGTTTGTTGCTAGCATCATTTTCTTTTTAAAATCATTTGATTGGGGGGCTCATATAACTCATCACAATCCAGACATCTATCCATTGTGTCAAGCACATTTGTACATTTGTTGCCATCATCATTTTCAAAACATTTTCTTTCTACTTCAGCCCTTGGTATCAGCTTCTCATTTTTTTTCCCTCCCTCCCCACCCCTCCCTCCCTCACGAACCCTGGATAATGTATAAATTATTATTTTGTCATGTCTCCCTTCACCCACTTTTCTGCTGTCCGTCCCCCAGGGAAGGGGTTATATGTAGATCACTGTGATCAGTTCCCCCTTTCTCCCCCCACTTTCCCCTTCTCCTCCTGGTATCACTATTCTCATTATTGGTCCTGAGGGGCTTATCTGTCCTGGATTCCTTGTGTTTCCAGTGATAAGATGCCTTTTCACACTGATCACCTAGCAGCTGGTAGTTGCAAGTATCCATGCAAACTAAATGCCCAAGGGTCTTGGGTAAATGGTCATTCTGATCTTCTGTTTGATCTGCTCAAGATGGGAATTCAGCAGGGGTTCAGGAAAAAGATCTTTGAAATCAGACACAATTGGGTTCAAATTTAGGCCAGTTGATGTCTCTCAGTTTCCCCATCTTAAAAATGGTATGATAATTGCACCTCTGTCAAAGGATTAGTGATGCAATGCAGTGTAAACATTCTTCACTTTCTATCCGTACAACTTCATGGACTTCCAGGCACCAAACATTTGGAAGAAAGCAGCAGACAATTTTGGTGAAGCCGTGGCTCCTGCCATCGTGAATGCTGCAGTGTGATGCAAGCATGCATTAGATGATGGACAAACAAATATACACGCTTCCCTAGTGGTGAGTGCTATCTGTTCATAGGGCTCTCCAGGAAACAGATGCCAGGGCAGAGTTAGGAAGGTAAGAGAACTATTGCAGGTTAAGTCCAGAGAAATTCGAAGGGGAGAGGAGATGGGATTCAACAGCCTGAACTTCGGAATATAAAGCACATGTGTCAAAGGTTCAGCTAAGTTAATAAGGCCTTAAAAATATAGGTTGGCCATTAGAGGACGGAACTGACTAGGTCCCAGGATCCTCTTATGTTCAGTCATTATTTCTGGGCTTCTCTTGAAAAAGTGTGGCTGTGCTAGAAAGCTGAGGTGGTACCTGGAGCCATTAACAGCAAGAGGCAGTTAGTCATCTGCACTCCTTGCTGCTGAACAGCAAGTTCTTCCGTGAGGGGACAGCCAGTCAGGGAACCTCATGGCTGCCACATGCTGGGAAGGAAAACCACTGAGCGATGAGAGAGGGCAATGCAGAAGCTGACCCAGCATCCCCCGAGAACAAGTGTAGGACAAGGTGGTGCTAACCAGACTGAGTAGTATAGGCAGAAATTGTTCAGATTATGAAGGAGCAGGAGGGAAGCCCTGGCCCAAGAGATGATGGCAGGAGCAATCAGAGAACATGTCTTTTTAAAAAAAAAAAACCTACTTTTTGGGGGGGCTCTTACATCTCTTATCGCAATCCATACATTCCTCCAGTGTGTCAAGCACATTTGCACATATGCCACCATCATTTTCAAATTATTGAAAATACTCTTCCCACTTGAGCCCCTGATATCAGCTCCCCATTTCTTCCCCCTCCCTTTCCCACCTGCTCTCCCTCATAAACTCTTGATAAGTTATAGATTATTATTTTCATATCTTGCATCATCCTCCGTCGCCTCTCACCCACTTTTCTGTTATTCATGCCCCGGGAGGGGGCTCTAGATTGATCCTTGTGATTGATTCCCACTCTTTCCTCCTACCTTCCCCTAATCCTCCTGGTATCGCTACTCTCCTTGTTGCCCCTTAGGGGCTTATCTATCCTGGATTCCCTGAGTTTTGGGCTCTTATCTGTACCAGTGTGCATGTTCTGGTCTAATCCAATTTGTAAGGTAGAATTGAGGTCATGATAGTGGGGGGAAGGAAGCACCAAAGAACTAGAGGAAAGTGGTGTGTTTCATTGGTGCTATATTGCTCCCTGACTGACTCATCTCTTTCCTGTGACCCCTCTATAAGGGGATGTCCAATTGTCTACAGATGGACATTGGGTGTCCACTCCATCCCCCCTCCCCACCCCATTCACCTTGGGTATGATTCTGTTCTGGGTCTTAGATGCCTGGTACCTGATCCCATCGACACCTCATGATCACACGGGCTGGTGTGCTTCTTCCATGTGGGCTTTGTTGATTCTCAGCTAGATGGCTGCTTGTTTATCTTCAAGCCTTTATGACCCCAGGTGCTGTATCTTTTGATAGCTGGGCACCATCAGCTTTCTTCACCATATTTCCTTATACACCCATTATGTCTTCAGTGATCATATCAGGAAGGTGAGCATCACAGAATGCTAGATTGTTAGAACAAAGTGTTCTTGTGTTGAGGGAGTACTTGATTCGAGGCCCAATGTCCATCTGTAACCTTAATTCTTAACATATAGATATGAGTACATAGTTCTGTTCCCTTCTCCTGGTATATATATTTACATATGTACATGCCTGTATTTAGGCATCTATAAATGTTCTTTGTCTTCTGGTTCTTTCCTCTTATTTCTGTTTACTTTCCTCTTGTCCCACCATCATGTTCAGCCTTCATTTGGGTTTAGTAATTCCTTGCTGCTACAATGCCCTTCATTAAGCACCACTAGGCATGCTAGGCTCTTTCTTCCCATTGATTTTTAGTTCACTTGTTGTTCTCTTTTCCCTGGGTTAGTCCCCCCTCCATTCCTTTCTCCCACCTCCCCTTCTCCTGTATCCCCACCCCCCCCAACCATTGATTCCGTTCTTTACATCTCCGAATTATTTATCCCGCCTATCTTATCTAGATAGACATGCAGATACATTAATAAGTGGAAAAAAACAAAGGAAGTGAAAACCAACAAACCTACAACAACCCAAAAATCCAAAAACAAAACAACAATAACAAAAAGAAAGCCACTGACAAAAATGGAAAAGCCTATAAATGGTTCAAGGTCTGCTTGTTGGCCTTTACGGGTGTTTTCCAGTCGAGTCTGATGTGATGCCATACTCAACCTCCAAAGTCTATTTTTGGTATTCCCCGGGGGTTCCTTACTTTGCTCCCCTTACTGCTCTGTTTCATGCCCTTAGTGTTTTGCCCCGGCGTGATGGGGTCGGATTGTGCACTATTCCCGCACTGTGTCTCCAGTGTTGTCCCCCACATGCTATGGCTTAGTGAGGGTCATCGTGTCTCATGGTGGGACCGGCCCTATTGTCCTCTCTGTGCGTTGTCTGCTCTGAGCAGGAATAGCATCCTCGGGGCTGGATGGGCCAGGATGTCCTCTCCTCCCTCTCCATCCCTTTTCTTTTCTCCCGTGGGCTCTAATCTGATGTGACCCCCTCCCCAAGCTGTTGCCCCAGTGATGTCCTTTGAAGTGCATTCTTCTGAGTGAGGGGAGGGGTTGTCTACATAGTTGGAATTGGGGCCGGCCCCACAGACCTCTCTATTGGTTCCCGGGTACATGCCGGTATGTTGTATTCACATCTTGGCGCATTGGGTTGAAGCCTGGTCTCTCTCTCCCTCTCCTATGGAGATATAAACAATACCCTCCCTTTGAATGGGGTAGTGCCCTGCTCCCCACCTACCCATATCTTCATTTTTTTCTCTCTCTTTCTCCCTCTTATTTAGTTGACTGCCATATATATCCCTGGATTGGGTTTGGCCCCTGCCCTAGTTTCTGGACCTCACCCCAGGGATGCATGTATATAGTAGCTTTTCCCCCGTGCCCCGTTTTTCTTTTTAAAGCTTACTTCAGTGGACTTTTGTTGTACTTGTCCTTTTGTGCTTGGCTTACTTCACTTAGCATAATTTCTTCCAGTTCTC
The DNA here is from genome assembly GCF_000313985.2 of Echinops telfairi. Lineage (NCBI taxonomy): Eukaryota > Metazoa > Chordata > Mammalia > Afrosoricida > Tenrecidae > Echinops > Echinops telfairi. Next base: position 17,151,354 of record NW_022107407.1, on the reverse strand, counting down.
CCCATGCGGCAATGTGCTTCATGCATTCATTACTGTATTTTAGGGATGGGTAGTACTCCATTGTATGTATGTACCACATTTTTCTGGTCCACTCATCTGTTGATGAAAATGTGGGCTGTTTCCAACTCCTTGCAATTGTGAACTGTGCCACAATGAACACTGGAGCACAGATGTCTGGCCGTGGTTTGTTTCTTGCCTCCTCTGGGTATATGCCCAGTAGGGGGATTGCTGGGTCGTATGGTAGCTTAATCTCCATCTATTTTAGATATCGCCAGATCGATTTCCATAATGGCTGTACATACCTACAAGTCCACCAGCAGTGGACGAGAGTTCCTATCTCCCCACTACCCCTCCAACACTTGTTACTTTCTGAGAACAAGTCTCAAAGCTGAAGAGTCTGGAGCCCAATCCAGCAGGACCTAATAGTCAATGATAACAGCCAAGGGAGCTGGTGATGTGTTTAAAAGTGGGCAGGGCAGGACTCAGTAACATGATTCTATTTGTTTCTCCGCCCCCCCCCCCACCACCACCAAATTACTGTGGCTGCTACATTAAGGAAAGAAGACCTGGAGGAGACACAGGGAAATGATTTAGGAGTTTCTTAGACAATATTGGATACATACAAAATCCTCCAGAAACAGGATTTTTCCTTAATAATCATTATTAATGATTATAAGCCTGAATTATATGATTTTACTCTTGTTCTTGGCATTCAATCTATATCCTTTTGCATTTGTTTTGAGTTCTCTACCAATAATCTTACTCATCAAAAAATACTGTTCAATCATCTTGCATTTCATTACTCTGTTTCAGATATTTTTGCCACAGTATAGAAAATCTTGCTAGTCCCTGAACACAACCTTTCTGCTTCAAACCACAGTTCATGCTCATCTGAGTGCCCTGCACCACTCACTGCCAAAAATGTTATCTTCCTCTCTTCCCAAATTCCTCTAAAATCTTCCTGACCAACTTTACCGTCTTCCAGTGTCATAACGGCTCTGTACATGTGTTGCATTGGAATGTGCCTTTGTGTGCTTCCTATGTGCTGTTTTCACCTGTGTTGAACTCTAGAAATTAGGAACCCGAGGAGGTAAGAGGCACTTAGAAAACAGATGTGTAACAGGTACCTTACCTTTTGAAGATTAACATTTTAAAAAGACAGAAAGAAACAGAAGCAAACCACGCTGCTTGTTTATGACAGAGAATAGGAGCAAATGGGCAGCAAGCTGGCAGAGAGGGAGCAGGAAGGGTGATGTCCCAGGAGAAAGCAAACACGAATAGCCCAAGCCGATGGCCATGATGCTCCTTAGAAGTAAGGGTGGCAAGGCTTCCTCGCCTGTGTTTCGGACATGTTCTCATAGCAGACCAGTCCCTGGCAAAGAACACTGTGCTTTGTAAAGTGGAAGGCCAGTGAAAAAGAGGACGGCTGCCAAGGGGAGGAGAGCTTGACACGGTGGCTGTCACAATGGGCTCAAGCCTGACAAGGATTGTGAGAACAGTGTAGGACCGGGCAGCGTTTTGTTCGGTTGTGCTTAGGGTTGCCATTATTTGGTCTAAGTAGACAGCACCTAACAACAACAACTGCCATGAAGTCGATTCTGACCCATAGGAACCCTGCAGGTGCGTGTAGAACTGCCTCAGGGTGTCCGAGGTGCACATCCTGAGGGAAACAGGCTACCATACCTTTTCGCATGGAGCAGGTGGTGGGTTCAAAATACCAATCTTTGGTTAGCAACCGAGTGTTTTCACCACTGTGTTACCAGGATTCTTCGGCTAACAATAATATGTAGCCCCTGACTGGTACTGGAGGAGCCTGGTGGTGTAGAGGGTTAGGTTTGGGGCTGTGAACCACAAGACTGGCAGTGCGAAACGACCAGCTGCTCAGAAGGAGAAAGCCAGCTGTCTGTCTACTCCTGTAAGAGGCACGGTGTCAGGAGCGCTCAGGGGATGTCTATTCTGCCCTATGGGGTCGCTATGAGTAGGCATAGCAGTGAGAGTTTTGTTTTGATTTTTGGAAAGGCAGTGAGTGCTTTGTACCAATCACTGCTCTTAAGAATTTTACATATATTATCTCACTTAATTCTCACAACTCTATAAACCACTATTCCTAACTCTGTTTTATAATGCTCAATGATAAATGTGGTGCAGTGATTTATTTGATATGGCTCTTCTAGTCATAGTCTATAACTCCCGTGAAATGTGGGTGGGACTATGCAGATTAGGTGTATCTCCTCTTTTCCTAAAACAGCTTACTAACAGAAAATGAAAGAAGACGCTGACAGGATTACATCAGCCTGATTGTTGGTTGAGAGTTGATTGTTAACCAGACTAATAACTGTGATTATGAAACTTAGAACTCTATGAAGAGGATTGGTCAATTTTGTCCCTCTCCTGGTGTATTAGTCTGGGTACTTTGGAGAAGCAAATCCACAGCGACTCATGTATAAGAAAGAGTTTTATGTAAAAAAAAGGTGCATCACGAAAACATCCCAACCCAATGCTGCCCAAGCCCACAAGTCCAACATTAACCCATTAACCCAACACCAGTCCACAAAGTCCTTCACCTCACAAAACAGAGGCAATGATGCCGACTGCAGGAGGAAAGCTGAGTCCGTGAACGTGTCAGCATCTCAGCTCTGGCAAGGGTCTCCACACGGCTGCTCCAGCACCCAGGGCTGCATCGGGATAGATCCATGCGGCTTCTCCTTGGGGATGTCTTGGAGGAAGTCAATCTTGCAAGCTGAAGCAGGGAACTGCTAAGGCAGTTGCACCCGATACAACCATCTCAAAACAAGAGACCCGAGAACTAGAAAGGCGAGGCTTCACCACCCATTTATCCCTCCGCCTTTCAACCAGCACCACATGTGATTATCGGCCAGGCTGGCACAATTAACTAACTCACCTGGGTAGGAAATGAAGCTGCTCAGAAGCAGGAATCGTGGGAGGAAGTTTCACAGCCATCAAAAAGGTAGAGCCAAGCCATTGCTCCCACTGCCCCATCGGGCTGGCCACCATGCTGCCTCCCGGCTGCACTTCCCAGGCTCTGCACGAGGAGCTGCCATCCCAGCAGCTGTGGCTTTGACTCTTCAGAACATTGCTGCCTGGAAGATTGTTAATAGGAATGGCTGTCAGCTCCCTGATACCTACTTCACACTTCACTTGTGTAAGACAGAGAACCCTATAAAGAATTTTATAGAAGGGAAGAGAAAAGGAATTCCTTGAGAAAAGAAGAGAATGAGAATCAAACTTAACACCAGCCAAGGCCAAATCCTAGGAAGTCAGACATGCCTCCTCCTTCCAATCTTCTTCTTTTTTTGGAACAGTTTTATTGGCACATAATTTACATATCATACAATTGAGTAGTTCAATTGTTCACTCAGATCGAGGGCAGTTGTACAATCACCCCCACATATATCTTAGAGCATTCCCCCCTCCCTGGTTAAATCACCTTCAATATGACTTGTGCAATCACAACCAGTTCTCCTGCTCCCTCCCCGTCTCACCCTCATTATCCACTCCCCCAATCTTCGTTACTGATTCTGACATCAGTCGTTCTTCCCAAGGCACGCTCCTTATCACATGCGAATCAAAAGACACACAGACAAATGGATTACCCAGCAGTTGCCATAACTTGAGACCAGAAGCAATAGATGGTGCCAGGCTAACACTACTGACTTCTCTGAAAAAGATCACATTAGAAGGTCCTAAATAGAGTGAGAGAAAATGGTGCAACAGAATTCAAAATCATAAGAGAGAACAGGTTTGCTGGTCAGACAGAAATTGGTAGGACTTAATCCCTGTGTTAGAATAAGCAATCATTTGCAATCAAAAGGGCAACATTGCCTAAGGACAAAGTTCCAAGGGATAGGCTAGAAAGAGGTGTGTAAACAAAAACATGGAAGAAGTGGGGAAAGTGATGGTACATTGAAGAGATTGTAGTGGATGAGTTGAATCAGAATCTATATGAATTATTGAATGTAAAGCTATGGTTGGCTCTGTACCTCTTCACCTAATTCATAATAAAAAAGTATTTATTTTAAAAAGAAATCTTACCCGCCCCCCGCTCCCCACCTCCCAAAGAAAAGAGAACCAAAAGTGAAGTGCATCCTTTGAACTTCCACATCCTGCAGTCTGATCTCCTCATTGTAGGATACAGAACCGTGACACAGAGAAGTCGCAGCAGCAGAGCCAATAGCCAGAGCACAAGATCGACAGAGGGCGGTGCTGCCCGGCCCACTGAGCAAGTGGTGTTGACTGCTTTATGTCGAGAGACTAGCTCTCAGGGTAGGGTGCCTCTGGGCACTTAATTGGGAGAGCTAGACCAAGGAGCCACATGGCTGGGAGGCTAAGGAACAGAGAGGCCTGCCTGCTGGCATGGCTGGGAGAGGCTGTCCTTACAGAAGAAATGTGTCCGTCTTATTTCTTATCCTGAATTGTAACCTATTAACTTCCCAAATAAATGCCATATTCACGAGTATTGTCTCAGTACTGTGGTCACTTTAATGAACTATCAAGCCCAGCAGAGGTATAGAGAGTGTCTTGGGAGGAAGAGTTGGTGGCAGAATCTGTAAAAAAAGGTGGAGGGTGGAGGATGTCTGACCTCATAGGAATCAGCCTTGGCTGGTGTTGAGTTTGATTTGCATTCTCTTCTGTTAAGTTAGAAGCTGTCAGACATGGCCCCCATGAGTTTTTTGAGTATCACACATTCTATTGACCTGTAAAGAGAATGAATAGTCCCATTAGCCTTGGCTAATTTCCTTAGTTTCCATCAGCATCTGGTGGTTGGACCTCATTTGTCCTGTGCTGGCTGAGTAGTGGGGAAGCTCACTGGAAATGCAACTCACCTCAGATGATAAAGTTGCCTCCCAGAGGGAAAGGTCTGGGAGTGGGGAATGGAATGAGGTACAGGTATGGAGGAAACGGGATTTGGAAAGGAGAGTGTATTAAGAGAGCTCTATTAAGGAAATTGTGTCTACCTCTTCTCCACCACTCTGAGATACTTTCAGTAAAAGTATAAGTGCATTGGAAAGTGGATTGTGGCAGATGCTGCTAGGTTACAATGTTAACACCTTATCACTTGATCTCCCTTTTGGCCCCGTTCTAGCTTTTAATATTTTCTACTTTCTTTTCCGTTGAGGCTTTACTCTGTTTTACTTTGTTACTGTTGTTCATTTGGGGTTTGGGTTTTTCTTTTCTGTATATGAAATCATAGTAAATCTATAGAGACAGTAACTGGATTAATTAATGGTTCCTTGGGGGTATGGCAGGGGAGGTTGGGGGAAATGAAGAGCTAATAACATTGAGTACAAGAAAGAAGAAAATGTTCTGAAAATGGTTGTGATGATGATTGATATGCTTGAACTATTGAATTGTATGATATGCAGATTACGTGCCAACAAAAGTGTTCTAAAAATATATATAATTCCTCTCTAGAATTTTCTGCCTTGGATTTTTTTAGTCTTCATTAATGCTCCTGGTCTGACTTTGAAGTGAGAGTCAGGTAGCCCAGAATATCCAGGTTTACAGAAAGACACGGTGTCTGAAACTTTGGAGGTTGTAAGACACAGAAATTACCTTGGGGGTGGGGGGGGCACGGATGAGGAAGGCTTTCTATATGTTCCCCAAAAAGAGAAACATCTTGAAAGAGGGAACTCGTGAAATAATGCTTGTGCCATTTCTGGAGATAATGTAGGAATGAGAGCAGAAGCTTTAGGCTCAAAGTTCATGTAAACCAACCCAAAGGCTCAGGCTAGCGGAGACCAGTAAATAAGAGTTTGCATTGAAAGCATGTTAAAGATATAGAGCCTGAATTTGGTCTGCTTTCTCTTCCCTAACATTCTGCTCATTGACTTCTCCACCCAGCCAGGATGCAGACGTTAGCTCCTGAGCCTCAAATTGCTGGTGGCAGTCACAAAAATGAGCACTGCTTTGCTCAGGGAAGAGCTCCTGTAACAAGTCATTGTAATTAGGGTGATATAGAGAGAGGAGCTTCATTTCTTCGGAAGAGTCTAAGGCCTTATTTGCATTTGAAAAACAATTGCATTAGAGAGGCATATTAGAGTAGAAGACATTTTCTGGGAAAATATTTCAGAAGACCCACAGCATAGTCATGTGTATGCACACCAACACACTTCCACACAGACTAGGGAGATTCAACACCTCTGTGGGAAATTTTTCATTATCTTTTAATTCCATTCTTCCACAGTTTTCCCCCTTGTTTTTTCATTCATTCACTTATTTTACTTCACATACCATACCATTCAATCATACTAAGAAGATTTGTGCAATCATTATCACCATCTCCAACGGAACATTTTCTTTGTAGACTCATGGATGTTGGCTCCTCATTCCCTCTTTCCACAAACTTTTGGAAGCCCCTTCCTACCTTGGGTTTTTTCCAGTAGAAAATGAACTTGCCACTGGATGCTTCTAAATTTAAGAAGAAGATGTGTGGGGGGTTTCAAAAGACGGGTTTGGGAGCAACAGAGATTAGGAAAAGCTAAAGGGCAAGGTTAAGAGAACTGTGAGATCGATGCTATTTAAGGACAAGGATGTTAAATCATTCTAATGGGAATTGGTCCATCTCATTGGCTTAAGTGATTGGAAAGGTAATTCCCTATTTCAAGCAGCTTGTGTGGCTATTACCAGACACATATCAGAAGCCCTCCCCGTCCCTGCTATTGCAGACAGCATGTTCTACTCATCGCTGGGCTAACGTCAGTCTCTCAATCCAAGGGCATTCCAGATAGCTTCCACACACCGCATGTGACCTCGACATAGGCTCCCTGCTTTCAGGTTCATCTGACAGGTCTCTTTACGCTTGGATAAACTTATTCATGTGTGTAAAAAATGTATTGCTACAAAATGATAGAAACTGTTATTAAACAAAAATATCACAAAGTAGAAGCTATTATATCTCAACACGTCTGTACATTTTTGAAGGTAGCATTTTTATCCCTCTAACTCTTCCCTCAAATAATTCTGTACTCTTCAATTTATACTATGTCAAAATGGCCATTTTGACATTCCCAAGGGACTTTTATATTTTCTTGAGCATGGAGAACAAAAAGACGTTTGGAGGGGCAAGACCGAGGTTGTTGGGGGGATGGGGTGAGGTGCCCCAACACAATCCTTGTAGGACAACACTTGCTGCCCTCAGTGAAGAAGTCGATGCTTGGCTCTGTTGGGGAAACACTTCCCTGGCACAACTTTTTCTGGCCTTGTTCTCACCAATGTAGCTTTCAGTCTTCTTAAAATGTCTTTCTAATAAGCCCCTGTGATCATTCATTCTATGTCCTTTAAGATGAACTTTCCAGATTACTCCCTTTGGGAGTAATGCCAAGGTCATGCTTGAGGTCTTCTTGCCCTTCTTGGCCATGCTGGTTCCATCTGCTACCTGTTGGGTTAGGTGGAGCAGCATTCCTGTGAACTTGTTACAAAGCTTCAATGAGTCTGGAAGAACCCCACTTGAGATTTACTTAAAATATGATGCTAGCCCTGATCTCAACATCGTTTTTTGTTTGTTTTTTTAATCAATTTATTGGGGCTCATAAAATTCGTCACAATACATAGATCAATTGTGTAGAGCACATCTATACATTTGTTGCCCTCATCATTCCCAAAATTCGCTTGCCTCTTGGGTTCCCGGAATCAGCTCATTTTCCTTTTT
>NW_022107407.1:17137655-17142573 GCF_000313985.2 Echinops telfairi | reverse complement strand
ATCTTAAATATATTTACATATGTACATGTCTGTATTTAGGCTTGTATGTATGCCCTTTGCCTCCTACTTCTTTCCTCTGTTTCTTTACGCTTTCCTCCAGTCCCAATATCTTGTTCAGCCTTCATTCTGGTTTCAGTAGTTCCTCGCAGTTGCCTTGCCCTTGGTCACTCCCTACCAGTCCTCCCATCCCTTCCCTACCATTGGTTTTGAACCAATTGTTGTTCCCTTGTCCCTAAGTTGGCCAATCCTCCTCCCTTCCCCTATCTCCCACACTCCCATGTCCCTCCGGGGCCATCGGTCCCTTTATTTTCTTCTCATATATATGTATTTTTTTTTGTCCAATCTCTCTTATCTAGGTGGGTGTGCAGACATAACAATGTGTGAATAAAATTGGGATTGGCTTTGGCAGCACAGCACCAAAGTGGCTCATAAGAACCTGGTGACGACGGCTGCAGCACTGACAAGTCAACAAACAATAAAGCCACTGACATACAAAATTAACATCGTTTCTTTCTATGGCAGCATTTTTTTTTGCGGGGGGGGGGGGGGGGGGGGGGCGGCGCCATAATGAGACAAAGATGAGTATTACTGAGAGCCCTTGCCTGCAGACACTCACTGACGACAGAGACATATTTAAACACATTTTATTTGGAATAAGCCCATGAATTAGAGCCCTACGAGCAATATCGTTTTACTTACCATTTGTCTGATCACTTGCTGGCTGTCTTCCTTCTCAGCCTCCAGCCCCTAATGGATGGCACGGCATCGCAATGATAGAAAAGAAAACTACTTGGGATGGCAAAACATGCTGATGATCATTTTATCCAATTTCTTTATTTTGTAAATAAGAAAATAAAGACCAAAAGAGGTTACCTTTCATGAGAGCATGCCTCTAGTTGAAGGAGGAAAAATAAAACCACTCACCACTGTCAATTCTGAGTCATAGAAACCCGATGGGACAGAGTGGAGGCCACTTTGGGCTTCAGAGGCTGTAAATCTTCTTGGAAGCAGAAAGCCTGATCTTGCTCCCGAGGATTGAAGACTGGCTGGTAGGTTCAAAGTGCTGGCCTTGCAATTAGCAGCCCAACTCATTGCCCACTCCACTGCCAGAGCTCCTGTCGTCAAAGACAGGACTGGTTCAAGGCCTAGAATCCAGCCCCCTCTGATAGGTCTTGAAGCAGCCGGTGGAAGGTGTACTTAACGGCTGCCTGTTCTTCAATACCTTTCATGATGGGCTCCCTCCTCATCTAATTTGCCCTCTTGGGGGTCCTTTGCCAGCTTAGGATGGCTCCTCCGTGATCTAGGGAACAGTATCACACACACAACATGGTTATGCAAGGACACGCTCACAGGCCCGGGTCATTTCCCAAACACCATGTCAGCTTTTCGGCCCAGTCTGCCCATGGTGTACATGGCTCACTTTAAGTAGGCTGGCCCAAATGCCTTCCCTCTACTAGTGGTTTTGCAAGAGGGAGAAAGAATGTAATGCAAAGCATTTGAATAATACAAATGCCTAACAGAAAACTCAAAAGATCAAAAAGCATGGTTTCACCACCTTACCTGTCTCTGTAATCACTATGGTCCACGTCCGCCAGGCCCTTGGAGAAGGCACACTACTGCAATCTCATCCTTATCCGTATTTGTCCTGGCTCAGCTCAGCCCACTATTGGAATAGACGATCTCAGTCTCTGGAGCTTCGCTCACTCTATAAAGCAGCCTTGGGAACCATTTTTCTACCATTCTGTGGTTGGAGGCTGTGGCAGAGACTTCTCATTGCCAAGTTCATATCTAGAGGTGGCTTTTTCTTTACTTCTAAAGCTCACATTTTACTTCAGGCATCTCAGTGCCAAACCTGAAAACTAGCCTCTCCTGTAGCTAAGGTTTGTGAAGTCAATACGGTTTCAGAAAAGACGTAAGCAGAAATCACAGGTTGAGGCTATTCAGGAATGGCCTTCAAAGGGGAAGGGCTCCACTGGCTCCACTCGTACAGGAGTGTTTGCTCCCCACGCTCCACATCTCACCCGCTGCTTCCTCCACTAGTCTGATGGCTGTAACGGCGGCGGGAGCTTCAGCGAGCCAGTGAGGCCCTGAGGCAGTCTTAAAGGTGAAAATGTCATGGAAAGGATGGTGTAATCTAAAAGAATAAGGTGCAGACCCCATGGGCTTGGTGGAACTGCTACATCAGCTTGGGACTGCCAATTGCCAAACTCTACCTTGGAGAAAAATATATAACTCTCTCTTGTTTAAGCTACGATTTATTCAGATTTTTTTTCCTTTTGAAGTTAAAAAATGACAAAGCAATAAGGAGCCAAACAACACTGGGGTGATTTCAAGGAGAGAGCTACCTACTATGTGCACTACTATGGGAGAGAGCTACCACTATGTGTACGCTGATGGTTTCTTTGGGTCTGGATCTCTTGGATAGGTGGGGCTGGCTTCTCAAGCACTGCATGCACTCCAGATAATGGTGCCTTGGCACAACGAAGACCTCAGCCTTAGGCGCTCCTTGGATTTGACTCTATGGCAGTGGTTCTCAACCCTCCTAATGCCGAGACCCTTTAGTGCAGTTCCTCATGTTGTGGTGACCCCCCCCACCCCACAACCATAAAACTATTTTCATTGCTACTTCATCACTGTCATTTTGCTACTATTATGAATTGGGCAACCCCCATGAAAGGGTTATTCGACCCCCAGGTTGAGTACTGCTGCTCTCTGGTCTGGGCCTTCTTCCTTTCCTCCTTGCCCCATTTGCAGTTGCAGTCTCCGGATGCCTGGGCTTTGCCTGGGAAGCTGCTGCTGCGCCTAACCTCCATTCTGCTCCACTTTACTTTGAGCGCCTCCTATCCTCCAACCTGCCCAAAGGCTTCAGAGATTAACATTTTTATTTATTTATTTATTTGTTTGTTTGTTTCTGACTTCTTTTTTTTTTTTTAAACATTTTATTAGGGGCTCATACAACTGTTATCCCAATCCATACACACATCAATTGTGTAAAGCGCATTTGTACATCGTTTCTCAAAACATTTTCTCTCCATTTAAACCCCCGACATTAGGTCCTCATTTTTCCCCTCCCTCCCCGATCCCACCTCCCGCATGAGCCCTTGATAGTTTATAAATTGTTATTTTGTCCTATCTTGCCCTGTCCGACGTCTCCCTTCATCTACTTTTTGGTTGTCTGTCCCCCAGGGAGGAGGTCACACACAGTTCCATGTAATCGGTTCCCTCTTCCCTACCCATTCTCCCTTTACCCTCCCTGTTTTGCCACTCACACCACTGGTCCTATAGGGCTCATCCGTCCTGGATTCCCTGTATTTTCAGTTCCTATCTGTACCAGTGTACATCCTCTGGTCTAGCCAGTCTTGCAAGATCGAATTCGAGTCATGGTAGTGGGAGCGGGGAGGAAACCTTTAGGGACTAGAGGAAGGTTGTATTTCTCATCATTGTTACATCGCACCATGACTGGCTCATCTCCTCCCCGAGACCCCTCTGCAAGGGGATCTCCAGTGGCCTACTAATGGGCTTTGGCGGAGATTAACATTTAACGTTACTTTTTGGTAGAATCTTTTCTGAGATCTGCTCAAGGTGATTTTTATCAAAAATAGCCAGAGATACTTGCTCCCTTTCTAACAATGGCTGTCACTGAGTGATTCGGTCTGCAGAGTTTCAACAAGAAGTTATTATGACTAATTAGACCCAATCTAAAATCTATCCAGAGGTGGTTAATGAAAACGTCTTGGGGGCCTTGAATTCCATCCTCATCCCCACTACGGCCCCAAAGGTTAGCCACAGAAAAATAAAGGCTCTCCTAATAAAACGATATTTGAAAAAAAAAGAAAGAAAGAAAAAAGGCTCATCTTCCACTTCATTCCCTTTACCTCTTTGGAATGTAGTGACCTGCTTACCATGGCTCTTCCAGCCATCGCCTTTGGTATGCCCACCACAGGACCTTGACCTTCCCTGTCCTGCTGGGTCAGGGTAAGGAGGTAGGTGAAGACACTGATTGGGCTATATGATCCAGCTGTGAGTCATTGTTAACAAGGCTGATTGTTAACAAGGCTGATTGTGACGGCCATGCTCTTGGGTCATCTCAAGAGCAGGAGAGAGGAGTTCTCACAAGCAAAACGGAAGAACTAGGACTGAGGCATATCTCTTAGACCCCAAGAGTCCTGCACACTGAACTTCTGTTATTTATTTTTTACATTGTTAACAGTTTATACAACACAATTCCCTGGTTTGGGTATATTAAAAAGAGTTCAGCAATCATTACTACAATCAACTGTATCGGAGACTTTCTCACAAGAGTTTGTTTGTTTTTTTAATCATTTTAGTAGGGGCTCATACAACTCTTATCACAATCCATACAAACATCAATTGTGTAAAGTGCATTTGTACATTCATTGTCCTCATCATTCTCAAAACATTTCCTCTCCACTTAAGCCCAACATCAGCTCCTCATTTTTCCCTTCCCTCCCCGCCCCGCTCCCTCATGAACCCTTGAAAATTTATAAATTGTTATCTTGTCATATCTTGCCCTGTCCGACGTCTCCCTTCACCCACTTTTCGGTTGTCCGTCCCCCAGGGAGGAGGTCACATATAGTTCCTTGTAAACGGTTCCCACTTTCATACCCACTCTCCCTCTACCCTCCCAGTATCGCCACTCACACCACCGGTCCCATAGTGATCATCCGCCCTGGATTCCCTGTTTTTCCAGTTCCTATCTGTACCAGTGTACATCCTCTGGTCTAGGCAGACTTGCAAGGTCGAATTCGTGTCATGATAGTGGGAACGGGGAGGAAACATTTAGGAACTAGAGGAAAGTTGTATTTTTCATCGTTGTTACATCGCACCCTGACTGGCTCATCTTCTCCCCGAGACCCCTCTGCAAGGGGATCTCCCATGGCCTACTAATGGGCTTTGG